>NW_025727949.1:300000-441779 GCF_021461385.2 Schistocerca piceifrons
TCTTATTGACGATGAAACACAGAAATTGCATCGGAATTAAATACAAAAGGCACAAAGCCGACTTAAGTACATGAAGACCGACTCTTGTTATTGACAATGATTTTAACCATTCCTGTGACACTAGTTATAGATTCCGATGCTTCACGTCAGGTTTACTGTATCCCTTGGACATTCTTATTGACGATGAAACACAGAAATTGCATCGGAATTAAATATAAAAGGCACAATGCCGACTTAAGGATAAGAAGACTGACTTCTCTTACTGACTTTGTTTTGAACCATTAGTGTGATACTAGTTATAGATTCCGATGCTTCACTTCCGGTTTACTGTATCGCTTGGACCATCTTATTGACGAAGAAACACAGAAATTGCATCGGAATTAAATACAAAAGGCACAATGCCGACTTAAGTACATGAAGACCGACTCTTCTTATTGACAATGATTTGAACCATTCCTGTGACACTAGTTATAGATTCCGATGCTTCACTTCCGGTTTACTGTATCCCTCTGACCATCTTATTGACGATGTCACATAGAAATTGCATCGGGATTAAATACAAAAGGCACAATGCCGACTTAAGTACATGAAGACTGACTCTTCTTACTGTCTATGTTTGAACCATTTCTGTGACACTAGTTATAGATTCCGAAGCTTCACTTCAGGTTTACTGTTTCCCTTGTACTTTCTTATTGACGATGAAACACAGAAGTTGCATCGGAATTAAATACAAAAGGCACAATGCCGACTTGAGTACATGATGACCGACTCTTCTTATTGTCAAGAATTGAACCATTCCTGTGACACTAGTTATAGATTCCGATGCTTCACTTCAGGTATACTGTATCCCTTGGACATTCTTATTGACGATGAAACACAGAAATTGTATCGGAATTAAATATAAAAGGCACAATGCCGACTTAAGGATAAGAAGACTATCTCTTCTTACTGACTTTGTTTTGAACTATTAGTGTGACATTAGTTATAGATTCCGATGCTTCACTTCCGCTTAACTGTATCGCTTGGACCTTCTTGTTTACGATGAAACACAGAAATTGAATCGGAATTAAATACAAAAGGCACAATGCCGATTTAAGTACATGAAGACCGACTCTTTTTACTGACAATGATTTGAACCATTCCTGTGACACTAGTTATAGATCCCGATGCTTCACTACAGGTTTACTGAATCCCTTGGACATTCTTATTGACGATGAAACACAAAATTGCATCTGAATTAAATACAAAAGGCACAATGCCGACTTATGGATAAGAAGACTGACTCTTGTTACTGATTATGTTTTGAACCATTCCTGTGACATTAGTTATAGATTCCGGTGCTTCACTTCCGGTTTACTGTATCCCTCTGACCATCTTATTGACGATGTCACACAGAAATTGCATCGGGGTTAAATACAAAAGGCACATTGCCGACTTAAGTACATGAAGACCGACTCTTCCCACTGTATATGTTTAAACCATTCCTGTGACACTAGTTATAGATTCCGATGCTTCACTTCAGGTTTACTGTATCCCACTGACATTGTTATTGGCGGTGAATCACAGAAATTGCATCGGAATTCAATACGTAAGGCACAATGCCGAATTAAGTACAAGAAGATTGACTCTTCATCCTGACTATGTTTTGAACCATTCCTGTGACACTAGTTATAGATTCCGATGCTTCACTTCAGGTTTACTGTATCCCTCTGACCTTCTTATTGACGACGAAACACAGAAATTCCATCGGTATTAAATAGAAAAGGCATAATAACGACTTAAGTTCAAGAAGACTGACTCTTCTTACTGTCTATGTTTTGAACCTATCCTGTGACACTAGTTGTAGATTCCGATGCTTCACTTCAGGTTTACTATATCCCTTGGACCTTCTTATTGACGATGAAACACAGAAATTGCGTCGCATTTAAATACAAAAGGCACAATGCCGACTTAAGTACATGAAGACCGACTCTTCTTATTGACAATGATTTGAACCATTCCTGTGACACTAGTTACAGATTCCGATGCTTCACTTCAGGTTTACAGTATCTCTTGGACATTCTTATTGACGATGAAACACAGAAATTGCATCGGAATTAAATACAAAAGGCACAATGCCGACTTAAGGACAAGAAGACTGACTCTTCTTACTGACTATGTTTTGACCCATTACTGTGACACTAGTTATAGATTCCGATGCTTCACTTCCGGTTTACTGTATCCCTCTGACCTTCTTATTGACGATGAAACACAGAAATTGCATCGGTTTTAAATAGGAAAGGAACAATGCCGACTTAAGTACAAGAAGACTGACTCTTCTTACTGTCTATGTTTTGAACCAAACCTGTGACACTAGTTGTAGATTGCGATGCCTCACTTCAGGTTTACTGTATCCCTTGGACCTTCTTATTGACGATGAAACACAGATATTGCATCGGAATTAAACACAAAAGGCACTATGCCGACTTAAGTACAAAAACACTGACTCTTCCTACAGTCTAAGTTTAGAACCATTCCTGTGACACTAGTTATAGATTCCGATGCTTCACTTCAGGTTTACTGTATCCCTTCTACTTTCTTATTGACGATGAAACACAGAAATTGCATCGGAATTAAATACAATAGGCACAATGCCGACTTATGTACATGAAGACCGACTCTTCTTATTGACAATGATTTGAACCATTCCTGTGACACTAGTTATAGATTCCGATGCTTCACTTCCGGTTTACTGTATCCCTCTGACCATCTTATTGACGATGTGACACAGAAATTGCATCGGAATTAAATACAAAAGGGACAATGCCGACTTAAGTACAAGAAGACAGAGACTTCTTACTGTCAATGATTTGAACCATTACTGTGACTCTAGTTATAGATTCCGATGCTTCACTCCAGGTTTACTGTATCCCTTGGACCTTCTTATTGACGATGAAACACAGAAATTGCATCGGAATTATATACAAAAGGCACAATGCCGACTTAAGGACAAGAAGACTTACTCATCTTACTGACTATGTTTCAACCATTCCTGTGACACTAGTTATAGGTTCCGATGCTTCACTTCCGGTTTACTGTATCCCTCTGACCTTCTTATTGACGATGATACACAGAAATTGTATCGCAATTAAATACAAAAGGCACAATGCCGACTTAAGTACAAGAAGAAAGACTCTTCTTACTGTCTATGTATGAACCATTCCTGTGACACTAGTTATAGATTCCGATGCTTCACTTCAGGATTACTGTATCCCTCTGACCTTCTTATTGACGGTGATGCACAGAAATTGCATCGGAATTACATACGAAACGCACAATGCCCAATTAAGTACAAGAAGACTGACACTTCTTACTGACTATGTTTTTAAACATTCCTGTGACACTAGTTATAGATTCCGATGCTTCACTTCAGGTTTACTGTTTCCCATCTACTTTCTTATTGACGATGAAACACAGAAATTGCATCGGAATTAAATACAAAAGGCACAATGCCGACTTAAGTACAAAAACACTGACTCTTCCTACTGTCTATGTTTTGAACCATTCCTGTGACACTAGTTATAGATTCCGATGCTTCACTTCAGGTTTACTGTATTGCTTCTACTTTCGTATTGACGATGAAACACAGAAATTGCATCGGAATTAAATACAAAAGGCACAAAGCCGACTTAAGTACATGAAGACCGACTCTTGTTATTGACAATGATTTTAACCATTGCTGTGACACTAGTTATAGATTCCGATGCTTCACATCAGGTTTACTGTATCCCTTGGACATTCTTATTGACGATGAAACACAGAAAATGCATCGGAATTAAATATAAAAGGCACAATGCCGACTTAAGGATAAGAAGACTGACTTCTCTTACTGACATTGTTTTGAACCATTAGTGTGACACTAGTTATAGATTCCGATGCTTCACTTCCGGTTTACTGTATCGCTTGGACCATCTTATTGACGAAGAAACACAGAAATTGCATCGGAAATAAATACAAAAGGCACAATGCCGACTTAAGTACCTAAAGACCGACTCTTCTTATTGACAATGATTTGAACCATTCCTGTGACACTAGTTATAGATTCCGATGCTTCACTTCCGGTTTACTGTATCCCTCTGACCATCTTATTGACGATGTCACACAGAAATTGCATAGGGATTAAATACAAAAGGCACAATGCCGAATTAAGTACAAGAAGACTGACTCTTCTTCCTGACTATGTTTTGAACCATTCCTGTGGCACTAGTTATAGATTCCGATGCCTCACTTTAGGTTTACTGTATCCCTTGGACCTTCTTATTGACGATGAAACACAGAAATTGCATCGGAATTAAATACAAAAGGCAAAATGCCGACTTAAGTATAATAAGGCTGACTCTTCCTACTGTCTATGTTTTGAACCATTCCTGTGACACTAGTTATAGATTCTGATGCTTCACTTCAGGTTTACTGTATCGCTTGGACCTTCTTATTGCCGATGAAACACAGAAATTGCATCGGAGTTAAACACAAAAGGCACAATGCCGACTTATGTACAAGAGAATTGACTCTTCTTACTGTGTATGTTTTGAACCAATACTGTGACTCTAGTTATATATTCCCATGCTTCACTCCAGGTGTACTGTATCCCTTGGACCTTCTTATTGACGATGAAACACAGAAATTGCATCGGAATTAAATACAAAAGGCACAATGCCGACATAAGGACAAGAAGACTGAACCTTCTTACTGTCTATGTTTGAACCATTCCTGTGACACTAGTGATAGATTCCAATGCTTCACTTCAGGTTTACTGTATCCCCCTGACCTTCTTATTGACGGTGAAGCACAGAAATTGCATCGGAATTAAATACGAAAGGCACAATGCCCAATTAAGTACAAGAAGACTGACTCTTCTTTCTGACTATGTTTTGAACCATTCCTGTGACACTAGTTATAAATTCCAATGCTTCACTTCAGGTTTACTGTATCCCTCTGACCTTCTTATTGACGACGAAACACAGAAATTGCATCAGTATTAAATAGAAAAGGCACAATGCCGACTTAAGGATAAGAAGACTGACTCTTCTTACTGACTTTGTTTTGACCCATTAGTGTGACACTAGTTATAGATTCCGATGCTTCACTTCCGGTTTACTGTATCGCTTGGACCTTCTTATTGACGATGAAACACAGAAATTGCATCGGAATTAAATATAAAAGGCACAATGCCGACTTAAGTACATGAAGACCGACTCTTCTTATTGACAATGATTTGAACCATTCATGTGACACTAGTTCTAGATTCCGATGCTTCACTTCAGGTATACTGTATCCCTTGGACATTCTTATTGACGATGAAACACAGAAATTGCATCGGAATTAAATATAAAAGGCACAATGCCGACTTAATAATAAGAAGACTAACTCTTCTTACTGACTTTGTTTTGAACCATTAGTGTGACACTAGTTATAGATTCCGATGCTTCACTTCCGGTTTACTGTATCGCTTGGACCTTCTTGTTGACGATGAAACACAGAAATTGCATCGGAATTAAATACAAAAGGCACAATGCCGATTTAAGTACATGAAGGCCGACTCTTCTTATTGACAATGATTTGAACCATTCCTGTGACACTAGTTATAGATTCCGATGCTTCACTTCAGGTTTACTGTATCCCTTGGACATTCTTATTGACGATGAAACACAAAATTGCATCGGAATTAAATACAAAAGGCACAATGCCGACTTATGGAAAAGAAGACTGACTCTTCTCACTGATTATGATTTGAACCATTCCTGTGACACTAGTTATAGATTCCGATGCTTCACTTCCGGTTTACTGTACCCCTCTGACCATCTTATTGACGATGTCACACAGAAATTGCATCTGGATTAAATACAAAAGGCACAATGCCGACTTAAGTACATGAAGACCGACTCTTCTCACTGTCTATTTTTAAACCATTCCTGTGACACTAGTAATAGATTCCGATGCTTCACTTCAGGTTTACAGTATCCCTCTGACATTGTTATTGGCGGTGAATCACAGAAATTGCATCGGAATTCAATACGAAAAGCACAATGCCGAATTAAGTACAAGAAAATTGACTCTTCTTCCTGACTATATTTTGAACCATTCCTGTGACACTAGTTATAGATTCCGATGCTTCACTTCAGGTTTACTGTATCCATCTGACCTTATTGACGACGAAACAGAGAAATTGCATCGGTATTAAATAGAAAAGGCATAATAACGACTTAAGTTCAAGAAGACTGACTCTTCTTACTGTCTATGTTTTGAACCTATCCTGTGACACTAGTTGTAGATTCCGATGCTTCACTTCAGGTTTACTGTATCCCTTGGACCTTCTTATTGCCGATGAAACACAGAAATTGCGTCGGAATTAAATACAAAAGGCACAATGCCGACTTAAGGACAAGAACACTGACTCTTCTTACTGAATTTGATTTGAACCATTACTGTGACACTATTTACGGATTCCGATGCTTCACTTCCGGTTTACTGTATCGCTTGCACCTTCAAATTGACGATGAAACACAGAAATTGCATCGGAATTATATACAAAAGGCACAATGCTGACCTAAGTACAAGAAAACTGACTCTTCCTGCTGTCTATGATTTGAACCATTCCTGTGACACTAGTTATAGATTCCGATGCTTCACTTCAGGTTTACAGTATATCGTGGACATTCTTATTGACGATGAAACACAGAAATTGCATCGGAATCAAATACAAAAGGCACAATGCCGACTTAAGGACAAGAAGACTGACTCTTCTTACTGAATTTGATTTGAACCATTACTGTGACACTATTTACAGATTCCGATGCTTCACTTCCGGTTTACTGTATCGCTTGCACATTCTAATTGACGATGAAACACAGAAATTGCATCGGAATTATATACAAAAGGCACAATGCTGACCTAAGTACAAGAAAACTGACTCTTCCTGCTGTCTATGATTTGAACCATTCCTGTGACACTAGTTATAGATTCCGATGCTTCACTTAAGGTTTACTGTATCCCTTGGACCTTCAAATTGACGATGAAACACAGAAATTGCATCGCAATTAAATACGAAAGGCACAATGCCGACTCAAGTACATGAAGACCGACTCTTCCTACTGACTATGATTTGAACCATTCCTGTGACACTAGTTATAGATTCCGATGCTTCACTTTAGGTTTACTGTATCCCTTGGACCTTCTTATTGACGATGAAACACAGATATTACAGCGGAATTAAATACAAAAGGCACAATGCCGACTTAAGTATAAGAAGACTGACTCTACCTACTGCCTATGTTTTGATCCATTTCTGTGACACTAGTTATAGATTCCGATGCTTCACTTCAGGTTTACTGTATCCCTTGGACCTTCTTATTGACGATGAATCACAGAAATTGCATCGGAATTAAATACAAAATGCACAATGCCGACTTTAGTACAAGAAGACTGACTCTTCTTACTGTCTATATTTTGAACCATTACTGTGACTCTAGTTATAGATTCCGATGCTTCACTCCAGGTTTACTGTATCACTTGGACCTTCTTATTGACGATCAAACACAGAAATTGCATCGGAATTAAATACAAAATGCACAATGCCGACTTAAGGACAAGGAGACTGACTCTTCTTACTGTCTATGTTTGAACCATTCCTGTGACACTAGTTATAGATTCCGATGCTTCACTTCAGGCTTAATGTATCCCTCTGACCATCTTATTGACGGTGAAGCACAGAAATTGCATCGGAATTAAATACGAAAACCACAATGCCCAAGTAAGTACAAGAAGACTGACTCTTCTTTCTGACTATGCTTTGAACCATTCCTGTGACACTAGTTATAGATTGCGATGCTTCACTTCAGTTTTACTGTATCCCTTGGACCTTCTTATTGACGATGAAACACAGAAATTGCATCGGAATTAAATACAAAAGGCACAATGCCGACTTAAGTACAAGAACACTGACTCTTCCTACTATCTATGTTTTGAACCATTCCTGTGACACTAGTTATAGATTCCGATGCTTCACTTCAGGTTTACTGTATCCCTTGTACTTTCGTATTGACGATGAAACACAGAAATTGCATCGGAATTAAATACAAAAGGCACAATGCCGACTTAAGTACATGAGGACCGACTCTTCTTATTGACAATGATTTGAACCATTCCTGTGACACTAGTTATAGATTCCGATCTTTCACTACAGGTTCACTGTATCCCTTGGACATTCTTATTGACGATTAAACACAAAATTGCATCGGAATTAAATGCAACAGGCACAATGCCGACTTAAGGACAAGAAGACTGACTCTTCTTACTGACTATGATTTGAACCATTCCTGTGACACTAGTTATAGATTCCGATGCTTCACTTCCGGTTTACTGTATCCCTCTGACCTTCTTATTGACGATGAAACACAGAAATTGCATCGGTTTTAAATAGAATAGGCACAATGCCGACTTAAGTACAAGAAGACTGACACTTCTTACTGTCTATGTTTTGAACCAATCCTGTGACACTAGTTGTAGATTCCGATGCCTCACTTCATGTTTACTGTATCCCTTGGACCTTCATATTGACGATGAAACACAGATATTGCATCGGAATTAAGCACAAAAGGCACAATGCCGACTTAAGTACAAAAACACTGACTCATCCTACTGTCTATGTTTTGAACCATTCCTGTGACACTAGTTATAGATTCCGATGCTTAACTTCCGGTTTACTGTATCCCTTCTACTTTCTTATTGACGATGAAACACAGAAATTGCATCGGAATTAAATACAAAAGGCACAAAGCCGACTTAAGTACATGAAGACCGACTCTTGTTATTGACAATGATTTTAACCATTCCTGTGACACTAGTTATAGATTCCGATGCTTCACTTCCGGTTTACTGTATCCCTCTGACCATCTTATTGACGATGTCACACAGAAATTGCACCGGGATTGAATACAAAAGGCACAATGCTGACTTAAGTACATGAAGACCGACTCTTCTTACTGACTATGATTTGAACCATTCCGTTGGCACTAGTTATAGATTCCGATGCCTCACTTTAGGTTTACTGTATCCCTTGGACCTTCTTATTGACGATGAAACACAGAAATTGCATCGGAATTAGATACAAAAAGCACAATGCCGACTTAAGTATAAGAGGACTGACTCTTCCTACTGTCTATGTTTTGATCCATTTCTGTGACACTAGTTATAGAGTCCGATGCTTCACCTCAGGTTTACTGTATCCCTTGGACCTTCTTATTGACTATGAATCACAGAAATTGCATCGGAATTAAATACAAGAGGCACAATGCCGACTTAAGTACAAGAAGACTGACTCTTCTTACTGTCAATACTTTGAACCATTCCTGTGACACTAGTTATAGATTCCGATGCTTCACTTCAGGTTTAATGTATCCCTTGGACCTTCTTATTGACGATGAAACACAGAAATTGCATCGGAATTAAATACAAAAGGCGCAATGCCGACTTATGTACAAGAGAATTGACTCTTCTTACTGTGTATGTTTTGAACCATTACTGTGACTCTAGTTATATATTCCGATGCTTCACTCCAGGTTTACTGTTTCCCTTGGACCTTCTTATGGGCGATGAAACACAGAAATTGCATCGGAATTAAATACAAAAGGCACAATGGCGACTTAAGTACAAGAAGACTGACTCTTCCTACTGTCTATGTTTTGAACCATTCCTGTGACACTGGTTTTAGATTCCGATGCTTCACTTCAGGTTTACTGTATCCCTCTGACCTTCTTATTGACGATGAAACACAGAAATTGCATCGGAATTAAATACGACAGGCACAATGCCCAATTAAGTTCAAGATGACTTACTCTTCTTACTGACTATGCTTTGAATCATTTGTGTGACACTAGTTATAGATTCCGATACTTCACTTCAGGTTTACTGTATCCCTCTGACCTTCTTATTGACGATGAAACACACAAATTGCATCGGAATTAAATATAAAAGGCACAATGCCGACTTAAGGATAAGAAGACTGACTCTTCTTACTGACTTTGTTTTGACCCATTAGTGTGACACTAGTTATAGATTCCGATGCTTCACTTCCGGTTTACTGTATAACTTGGACTTTCTTATTGACGATGACACACAGAAATTGCATCGGAATTAAATACAAAAGGCACAATGCCGACTTAAGTACATGAAGACCGACTCTTCTTATTGACAATGATTTGAACCATTCCTGTGACACTAGTTATAGATTCCGATGCTTCACTTCAGGTATACTGTATCCCTTGGACATTCTTATTGACGATGAAACACAGAAATTGCATCGGAATTAAATATAAAAGGCACAATGCCGACTTAAGGATAAAAAGACTAACTCTTCTTACTGACTTTGTTTTGAACCATTAGTGTGACACTAGTTATAGATTCCGATGCTTCACTTCCGGTTTACTGTATCGCTTGGACCTTCTTGTTGACGATGAAACACAGAAATTGCATCGGAATTAAATATAAAAGGCACAATGCCGACTTAAGGATAAGAAGACTAACTCTTCTTACTGACTTTGTTTTGAACCATTAGTGTGACACTAGTTATAGATTCCGATGCTTCACTTCCAGTTTACTGTATCGCTTGGACCTTCTTGTTGACGATGAAACACAGAAATTGCATCGGAATTAAATACAAAATGCACAATGCCGACTTAAGGACAAGGAGACTGACTCTTCTTACTGTCTATGTTTGAACCATTCCTGTGACACTAGTTATAGATTCCGATGCTTCACTTCAGGTTTAATGTATCCCTCTGACCTTCTTATTGACGGTGAAGCACAGAAATTGCATCGGAATTAAATACGAAAACCACAATGCCCAATTAAGTACAAGAAGACTGACTCATCTTTCTGACTATGCTTTGAACCATTCCTGTGACACTAGTTATAGATTGCGATGCTTCACTTCAGTTTTACTGTATCCCTTGGACCTTCTTATTGACGATGAAACACAGAAATTGCATCGGAATTAAATACGACAGGCGCAATGCCCAATTAAGTTCAAGATGACTTACTCTTCTTACTGACTATGCTTTGAATCATTTCTGTGACACTAGTTATAGATTCCGATACTTCACTTCAGGTTTACTGTATCCCTCTGACCTTCTGATTGAAGATGAAACACACAAATTTGCATCGGAATTAAATATAAAAGGCACAATGCCGACTTAAGGATAAGAAGACTGACTCTTCTTACTGACTTTGTTTTGACCCATTAGTGTGACACTAGTTATAGATTCCGATGCTTCACTTCCGGTTTACTGTATCGCTTGGACCTTCTTATTGAAGATGAAACACAGAAATTGCATCGGAAATAAATATAAAAGGCACAATGCCGACTTAAGTACATGAAGACCGACTCTTCTTATTGACAATGATTTGAACCATTCCTGTGACACTAGTTCTAGATTCCGATGCTTCACTTCAGGTATACTGTATCCCTTGGACATTCTTATTGACGATGAAACACAGAAATTGCATCGGAATTAAATATAAAAGGCACAATGCCGACTTATGGAAAAGAAGACTGACTCTTCTTACTGATTATGATTTGAACCATTCCTGTGACACTAGTTATAGATTCCGATGCTTCACTTCAGGTTTACTGTACCCCTCTGACCATCTTATTGACGATGTCACACAGAAATTGCATCTGGATTAAATACAAAAGGCACAATGCCGACTTAAGTACATGAAGACCGACTCTTCTCACTGTCTATGTTTAAACCATTCCTGTGACACTAGTTATAGATTCCGATGCTTCACTTCAGGTTTACAGTATCCCTCTGACATTGTTATTGGCGGTGAATCACAGAAATTGCATCGGAATTCAATACGAAAGGCACAATGCCGAATTAAGTACATGAAGATTGACTCTTCTTCCTGACTATGTTTTGAACCATTCCTGTGACACTAGTTATAGATTCCGATGCTTCACTTCAGGTTTACTGTATCCCTCTGACCTTATTGACGACGAAACAGAGAAATTGCATCGGTATTAAATAGAAAAGGCATAATAACGACTTAAGTTCAAGAAGACTGACTCTTCTTACTGTCTATGTTTAGAACCTATCCTGTGACACTAGTTGTAGATTCCGATGCTTCACTTCAGGTTTACTGTATCCCTTGGACCTTCTTATTGACGATGAAACACAGAAATTGCGTCGGAATTAAATACAAAAGGCACAATGCCGACTTAAGTACAGGAAGACCGACTCTTCTTATTGACAATGATTTGAACCATTCCTGTGACACTAGTTATAGATTCCGATGCTTCACTTCAGGTTTACAGCATATCGTGGACATTCTTATTGACGATGAAACACAGAAATTGCATCGGAATCAAATACAAAAGGCACAATGCCGACTTAAGGACAAGAAGACTGACTCTTCTTACTGAATTTGATTTGAACCATTACTGTGACACTATTTATAGATTCCGATGCTTCACTTCCGGTTTACTGTATCGCTTGCACCTTCTAATTGACGATGAAACACAGAAATTGCATCGGAATTAAATACAAAAGGCACAATGCTGCCCTAAGTACAAGAAAACTGACTCTTCCTGCTGTCTATGATTTCAACCATTCCTGTGACACTAGTTATAGATTCTGATGCTTCACTTAAGGTTTACTGTATCCCTTGGACCTTCAAATTGACGATGAAACACAGAAATTGCATCGCAATTAAATACAAAAAGCACAATGCCGACTCAAGTACATGAAGACCGACTCTTCCTACTGACTATGATTTGAACCATTCCTGTGACACTAGTTATAGATTCCGATGCTTCACTTTAGGTTTACTGTATCCCTTGGACCTTCTTATTGACGATGAAACACAGAAATTACATCGGAATTAAATACAAAAGGCACAATGCCTACTTAAGTATAAGAAGACTGACTCTTCCTACTGTCTATGTTTTGATCCATTTCTGTGACACTAGTTATAGATTCCGATGCTTCACTTCAGGTTTACTGTATCCCTTGGACCTTCTTATTGACGAT
The DNA here is from genome assembly GCF_021461385.2 of Schistocerca piceifrons. NCBI lineage: Eukaryota > Metazoa > Arthropoda > Insecta > Orthoptera > Acrididae > Schistocerca > Schistocerca piceifrons. Next base: position 313,068 of record NW_025727949.1, read on the forward strand.
GAATCACAGAAATTGCATCGGAATTAAATACAAAATGCACAATGCCGACTTTAGTACAAGAAGACTGACTCTTCTTACTGTCTATAATTTGAACCATTACTGTGACTCTAGTTATAGATTCCGATGCTTCACTCCAGGTTTACTGTATCACTTGGACCTTCTTATTGACGATCAAACACAGAAATAGCATCGGAATTAAATACAAAATGCACAATGCCGACTTAAGGACAAGGAGACTGACTCTTCTTACTGTCTATGTTTGAACCATTCCTGTGACACTAGTTATAGATTCCGATGCTTCACTTCAGGTTTAATGTATCCCTCTGACCTTCTTATTGACGGTGAAGCACAGAAATTGCATCGGAATTAAATACGAAAACCACAATGCCCAATTAAGTACAAGAAGACTGACTCTTCTTTCTGACTATGCTTTGAACCATTCCTGTGACACTAGTTATAGATTGCGATGCTTCACTTCAGTTTTACTGTATCCCTTGGACCTTCTTATTGACGATGAAACACAGAAATTGCATCGGAATTAAATACAAAAGGCACAATGCCGACTTAAGTACAAGAACACTGACTCTTCCTACTGTCTATGTTTTGAACCATTCCTGTGACACTAGTTATAGATTCCGATGCTTCACTTCAGGTTTACTGTATCCCTTGTACTTTCGTATTGACGATGAAGCACAGAATTTGCATCGGAATTAAATACAAAAGGCACAATGCCGACTTAAGTACATGAGGACCGACTCTTCTTATTGCCAATGATTTGAACCATTCCTGTGACACTAGTTATAGATTCCGATGCTTCACTACAGGTTCACTGTATCTCTTGGACATTCTTATTGACGATGAAACACAAAATTGCATCAGAATTAAATGCAACAGGCACAATGCCGACTTAAGGACAAGAAGACTGACTCTTCTTACTGACTATGATTTGAACCATTCCTGTGACACTAGTTATAGATTCCGATGCTTCACTTCCGGTTTACTGTATCCCTCTGACCTTCTTATTGACGATGAAACACAGAAATTGCATCGGTTTTAAATAGAATAGGCACAATGCCGACTTAAGTACAAGAAGACTGACTCTTCTTACTGTCTATGTTTTGAACCAATCCTGTGACACTAGTTGTAGATTCCGATGCCTCACTTCAGGTTTACTGTATCCCTTGGACCTACATATTGACGATGAAACACAGATATTGCATCGGAATTAAGCACAAAAGGCACAATGCCGACTTAAGTACAAAAACACTGACTCTTCCTACTGTCTATGTTTTGAACCATTCCTGTGACACTAGTTATGGATTCCGATGCTTCACTTCAGGTTTACTGTATCCCTTCTACTTTCTTATTGACGATGAAACACAGAAATTGCATCGGAATTAAATACAAAAGGCACGAAGCCGACTTAACTACATGAAGACCGACTCTTGTTATTGACAATGATTTTAACCATTCCTGTGACACTAGTTATAGATTCCGATGCTTCACTTCCGGTTTACTGTATCCCTCTGACCATCTTATTGACGATGTCACACAGAAATTGCACCGGGATTGAATACAAAAGGCACAATGCTGACTTAAGTACATGAAGCCCGACTCTTCTTACTGACTATGATTTGAACCATTCCTGTGGCACTAGTTATAGATTCCGATGCCTCACTTTAGGTTTACTGTATCCCTTGGACCTTCTTATTGACGATGAAACACAGAAATTGCATCGGAATTAGATACAAAAAGCACAATGCCGACTTAAGTATAAGAGGACTGACTCTTCCTACTGTCTATGTTTTGATCCATTTCTGTGACACTAGTTATAGAGTCCGATGCTTCACCTCAGGTTTACTGTATCCCTTGGACCTTCTTATTGACGATGAATCACAGAAATTGCATCGGAATTAAATACAAGAGGCACAATGCCGACTTAAGTACAAGAGGACTGACTCTTCTTACTGTCTATACTTTGAACCATTCCTGTGACACTAGTTATAGATTCCGATGCTTCACTTCAGGTTTAATGTATCCCTTGGACCTTCTTATTGACGATGAAACACAGAAATTGCATCGGAATTAAATACAAAAGGCACAATGCCGACTTATGTACAAGAGAATTGACTCTTCTTACTGTGTATGTTTTGAACCATTACTGTGACTCTAGTTATATATTCCGATGCTTCACTCCAGGTTTACTTGATCCCTTTGACCTTCTTATGGGCGATGAAACACAGAAATTGCATCGGAATTAAATACAAAAGGCACAATTTCGACTTAAGTACAAGAAGACTGACTCTTCCTACTGTCTATGTTTTGAACCATTCCTGTGACACTGGTTTTAGATTCCGATGCTTCACTTCAGGTTTACTGTATCCCTCTGACCTTCTTATTGACGATGAAACACAGAAATTGCATCGGAATTAAATACGACAGGCACAATGCCCAATTAAGTTCAAGATGACTTACTCTTCTTACTGACTATGCTTTGAATCATTTGTGTGACACTAGTTATAGATTCCGATACTTCACTTCAGGTTTACTGTATCCCTCTGACCTTCTTATTGACGATGAAACACACAAATTGCATCGGAATTAAATATAAAAGGCACAATGCCGACTTAAGGATAAGAAGACTGACTCTTCTTACTGACTTTGTTTTGACCCATTAGTGTGACACTAGTTATAGATTCCGATGCTTCACTTCCGGTTTACTGTATAACTTGGACTTTCTTATTGACGATGACACACAGAAATTGCATCGGAATTAAATACAAAAGGCACAATGCCGACTTCAGTACATGAAGACCGACTCTTCTTATTGACAATGATTTGAACCATTCCTGTGACACTAGTTATAGATTCCGATGCTTCACTTCAGGTATACTGTATCCCTTGGACATTCTTATTGACGATGAAACACAGAAATTGCATCGGAATTAAATATAAAAGGCACAATGCCGACTTAAGGATAAGAAGACAAACTCTTCTTACTGACTTTGTTTTGAACCATTAGTGTGACACTAGTTATAGATTCCGATGCTTCACTTCCGGTTTACTTTATCGCTTGGACCTTCTTGTTGACGATGAAACACAGAAATTGCATCGGAATTAAATATAAAAGGCACAATGCCGACTTAAGGATAAGAAGACTAACTCTTCTTACTGACTTTGTTTTGAACCATTAGTGTGACACTAGTTATAGATTCCGATGCTTCACTTCCGGTTTACTGTATCGCTTGGACCTTCTTGTTGACGATGAAACACAGAATTTGCATCGGAATTAAATACAAAATGCACAATGCCGATTTAAGTACATGAAGGCCGACTCTTCTTATTGACAATGATTTGAACCATTCCTGTGACACTAGTTATAGATTCCGATGCTTCACTTCAGGTTTACTGTATCCCTTGGACATTCTTATTGACGATGAAACACAAAATTGCATCGGAATTAAATACAAAAGGCACAATGCCGACTTATGGAAAAGAAGACTGACTCTTCTTACTGATTATGATTTGAACCATTCCTGTGACACTAGTTATAGATTCCGATGCTTCACTTCCGGTTTACTGTACCCCTCTGACCATCTTATTGACGATGTCACACAGAAATTGCATCTGGATTAAATACAAAAGGCACAATGCCGACTTAAGTACATGAAGACCGACTCTTCTCACTGTCTATGTTTAAACCATTCCTGTGACACTAGTAATAGATTCCGATGCTTCACTTCAGGTTTACAGTATCCCTCTGACATTGTTATTGGCGGTGAATCACAGAAATTGCTTCGGAATTCAATACGAAAGGCACAATGCCGAATTAAGTACAAGAAGATTGACTCTTCTTCCTGACTATGTTTTGAACCATTCCTGTGACACTAGTTATAGATTCCGATGCTTCACTCCAGGTTTACGGTATCCCTCTGACCTTATTGACGACGAAACAGAGAAATTGCATCGGTATTAAATAGAAAAGGCATAATAACGACTTAAGTTCAAGAAGACTGACTCTTCTTACTGTCTATGTTTTGAACCTATCCTGTGACACTAGTTGTAGATTCCGATGCTTCACTTCAGGTTTACTGTATCCCTTGGACCTTCTTATTGACGATGAAACACAGAAATTGCGTCGGAATTAAATACAAAAGGCACAATGCCGACTTAAGTACATGAAGACCGACTCTTCTTATTGACAATGATTTGAACCATTCCTGTGACACTAGTTATAGATTCCGATGCTTCACTTCAGGTTTACAGCATATCGTGGACATTCTTATTGACGATGAAACACAGAAATTGCATCGGAATCAAATACAAAAGGCACAATGGCGACTTAAGGACAAGAAGACTGACTCTTCTTACTGAATTTGATTTGAACCATTACTGTGACACTATTTATAGATTCCGATGCTTCACTTCCGGTTTACTGTATCGCTTGCACCTTCTAATTGACGATGAAACACAGAAATTGCATCGGAATTAAATACAAAAGGCACAATGCTGACCTAAGTACAAGAAAACTGACTCTTCCTGCTGTCTATGATTTGAACCATTCCTGTGACACTAGTTATAGAGATTCCGATGCTTCACTTAAGGTTTACTGTATCCCTTGGACCTTCAAATTGACGATGAAACACAGAAATTGCATCGCAATTAAATACAAAAAGCACAATGCCGACTCAAGTACATGAAGACCGACTCTTCCTACTGACTATGATTTGAACCATTCCTGTGACACTAGTTATAGATTCCGATGCTTCACTTTAGGTTTACTGTATCCCTTGGACCTTCTTATGACGATGAAACACAGAAATTACATCGGAATTAAAATACAAAAGGCACAATGCCGACTTAAGTATAAGAAGAACTGACTCTTCCTACTGTCTATGTTTTTGATCCATTTCTGTGACACTAGTTATAGATTCCGATGCTTCACTTCAGGTTTACTGTATCCCTTGGACCTTCTTATTGACGATGAATCACAGAAATTGCATCGGAATTAAATACAAAATGCACAATGCCGACTTTAGATACAAGAAGACTGACTCTTCTTACTGTCTATACTTTGAACCATTACTGTGACTCTAGTTATAGATTCCGATGCTTCACTCCCGGTTTACTGTATCACTTGGACCTTTCTTATTGACGATCAAACACAGAAATTGCATCGGAATTAATACAAAATGCACAATGCCGACTTAAGAACAAGGGGGACTGACTCTTCTTACTGTGTATGTTTGAACCATTCCTGTGACACTAGTTATAGATTCCGATGCTTCACTTCAGGTTTAATGTATCCCTCTGACCTTCTTATTGACGGTGAAGCACAGAAATTGCATCGGAATTAAATACGAAAACCACAATGCCCAATTAAGTACAAGAAGACTGACTCTTCTTTCTGACTATGCTTTGAACCATTCCTGTGACACTAGTTATAGATTGCGATGCTTCACTTCAGTTTTACTGTATCCCTTGGACCTTCTTATTGACGATGAAACACAGAAATTGCATCGGAATTAAATACAAAAGGCACAATGCCGACTTAAGTACAAGAACACTGACTCTTCCTACTGTCTATGTTTTGAAACCATTCCTGTGACACTAGTTATAGATTCCGATGCTTCACTTCAGGTTTACTGTATCCCTTGTACTTTCGTATTGACGATGAAACACAGAATTTGCATCGGAATTAAATACAAAAGGCACAATGCGACTTAAGTACATGAGGGACCGACTCTTCTTATTGCCAATGATTTGAACCATTCCTGTGACACTAGTTATAGATTCCGATGCTTTCACTACAGGTTCACTGTATCTCTTGGACATTCTTATTGACGATGAAACACAAAATTGCATCAGAATTAAATGCAACAGGCACAATGCCGACTTAAGGACAAGAAGACTGACTCTTCTTACTGACTATGATTTGAACCATTCCTGTGACACTAGTTATAGATTCCGATGCTTCACTTCCGGTTTACTGTATCCCTCTGACCTTCTTATTGACGATGGAAACACAGAAATTGCATCGGTTTTAAATAGAATAGGCACAATGCCGACTTAAGTACAAGAAGACTGACTCTTCTTACTGTCTATGTTTTGAACCAATCCTGTGACACTAGTTGTAGATTCCGATGCCTCACTTCAGGTTTACTGTATCCCTTGGACCTTCATATTGACGATGAAACACAGATATTGCATCGGAATTAAGCACAAAAGGCACAATGCCGACTTAAGTACAAAAACACTGACTCTTCCTACTCGTCTATGTTTTGAACCATTCCTGTGACACTAGTTATGGATTCCGATGCTTCACTTCAGGTTTACTGTATCCCTTCTACTTTCTTATCTGACGATGAAACACAGAAATTGCATCGGGAATTAAATACAAAAGGCACGAAGCCGACTTAACTACATGAAGACCGACTCTTGTTATTGACAATGATTTTAACCATTCCTGTGACACTAGTTATAGATTCCGATGCTTCACTTCCGGTTTACTGTATCCCTCTGACCATCTTATTGACGATGTCACACAGAAATTGCACCGGGATTGAATACAAAAGGCACAATGCTGACTTAAGTACATGAAGCCCGACTCTTCTTACTGACTATGATTTGAACCATTCCTGTGGCACTAGTTATAGATTCCGATGCCTCACTTTAGGTTTACTGTATCCCCTTGGACCTTCTTATTGACGATGAAACACAGAAATTGCATCGGAATTAGATACAAAAAGCACAATGCCGACTTAAGTATAAGAGGACTGACTCTTCCTACTGTCTATGTTTTGATCCATTTCTGTGACACTAGTTATAGAGTCCGATGCTTCACCTCAGGTTTACTGTATCCCTTGGACCTTCTTATTGACGATGAATCACAGAAATTGCATCGGAATTAAATACAAGAGGCACAATGCCGACTTAAGTACAAAGAGGACTGACTCTTCTTACTGTCTATACTTTGAACCATTCCTGTGACACTAGTTATAGATTCCGATGCTTCACTTCAGGTTTAATGTATCCCTTGGACCTTCTTATTGACGATGAAACACAGAAATTGCATCGGAATTAAATACAAAAGGCACAATGCCGACTTATGTACAAGAGAATTGACTCTTCTTACTGTGTATGTTTTGAACCATTACTGTGACTCTAGTTATATATTCCGATGCTTCACTCCAGGTTTACTTGATCCCTTTGACCTTCTTATGGGCGATGAACACAGAAATTGCATCGGAATTAAATACAAAAGGCACAATTTCGACTTAAGTACAAGAAGACTGACTCTTCCTACTGTCTATGTTTTGAACCATTCCTGTGACACTGGTTTTAGATTCCGATGCTTCACTTCAGGTTTACTGTATCCCTCTGACCTTCTTATTGACGATGAAACACAGAAATTGCATCGGAATTAAATACGACAGGCACAATGCCCAATTAAGTTCAAGATGACTTACTCTTCTTACTGACTATGCTTTGAATCATTTGTGTGACACTAGTTATAGATTCCGATACTTCACTTCAGGGTTTACTGTATCCCTCTGACCTTCTTATTGACGATGAAACACACAAATTGCATCGGAATTAAATATAAAAAGCACAATGCCGACTTAAGGATAAGAAGACTGACTCTTCTTACTGACTTTGTTTTGACCCATTAGTGTGACACTAGTTATAGATTCCGATGCTTCACTTCCGGTTTACTGTATAACTTGGACTTTCTTATTGACGATGACACACAGAAATTGCATCGGAATTAAATACAAAAGGCACAATGCCGACTTCAGTTACATGAAGGACCGACTCTTCTTATTGACAATGATTTGAACCATTCCTGTGACACTAGTTATAGATTCCGATGCTTCACTTCAGGTATACTGTATCCCTTGGACATTCTTATTGACGATGAAACACAGAAATTGCATCGGAATTAAATATAAAAAGGCACAATGCCGACTTAAGGATAAGAAGACAAACTCTTCTTACTGACTTTGTTTTGAACCATTAGTGTGACACTAGTTATAGATTCCGATGCTTCACTTCCGGTTTACTTTATCGCTTGGACCTTCTTGTTGACGATGAAACACAGAAATTGCATCGGAATTAAATATAAAAGGCACAATGCCGACTTAAGGATAAGAAGACTAACTCTTCTTACTGACTTTGTTTTGAACCATTAGTGTGACACTAGTTATAGATTCCGATGCTTCACTTCCGGTTTACTGTATCGCTTGGACCTTCTTGTTGACGATGAAACACAGAATTTGCATCGGAATTAAATACAAAATGCACAATGCCGATTTAAGTACATGAAGGCCGACTCTTCTTATTGACAATGATTTGAACCATTCCTGTGACACTAGTTATAGATTCCGATGCTTCACTTCAGGTTTACTGTATCCCTTGGACATTCTTATTGACGATGAAACACAAAATTGCATCGGAATTAAATACAAAAGGCACAATGCCGACTTATGGAAAAGAAGACTGACTCTTCTTACTGATTATGATTTGAACCATTCCTGTGACACTAGTTATAGATTCCGATGCTTCACTTCCGGTTTACTGTACCCCTCTGACCATCTTATTGACGATGTCACACAGAAATTGCATCTGGATTAAATACAAAAGGCACAATGCCGACTTAAGTACATGAAGACCGACTCTTCTCACTGTCTATGTTTAAACCATTCCTGTGACACTAGTAATAGATTCCGATGCTTCACTTCAGGTTTACAGTATCCCTCTGACATTGTTATTGGCGGTGAATCACAGAAATTGCTTCGGAATTCAATACGAAAGGCACAATGCCGAATTAAGTACAAGAAGATTGACTCTTCTTCCTGACTATGTTTTGAACCATTCCTGTGACACTAGTTATAGATTCCGATGCTTCACTCCAGGTTTACGGTATCCCTCTGACCTTATTGACGACGAAACAGAGAAATTGCATCGGTATTAAATAGAAAAGGCATAATAACGACTTAAGTTCAAGAAGACTGACTCTTCTTACTGTCTATGTTTTGAACCTATCCTGTGACACTAGTTGTAGATTCCGATGCTTCACTTCAGGTTTACTGTATCCCTTGGACCTTCTTATTGACGATGAAACACAGAAATTGCGTCGGAATTAAATACAAAAGGCACAATGCCGACTTAAGTACATGAAGACCGACTATTCTTATTGACAATGATTTGAACCATTCCTGTGACACTAGTTATAGATTCTGATGCTTCACTTCAGGTTTACAGCATATCGTGGACATTCTTATTGACGATGAAACACAGAAATTGCATCGGAATCAAATACAAAAGGCACAATGGCGACTTAAGGACAAGAAGACTGACTCTTCTTACTGAATTTGATTTGAACCATTACTGTGACACTATTTATAGATTCCGATGCTTCACTTCCGGTTTACTGTATCGCTTGCACCTTCTAATTGACGATGAAACACAGAAATTGCATCGGAATTAAATACAAAAGGCACAATGCTGACCTAAGTACAAGAAAACTGACTCTTCCTGCTGTCTATGATTTGAACCATTCCTGTGACACTAGTTATAGATTCCGATGCTTCACTTAAGGTTTACTGTATCCCTTGGACCTTCAAATTGACGATGAAACACAGAAATTGCATCGCAATTAAATACAAAAAGCACAATGCCCAATTAAGTACAAGAAGACTAACTCTTCTTTCTGACTATGCTTTGAACCATTCCTGTGACACTAGTTATAGATTGCGAAGCTTCACTTCAGTTTTACTGTATCCCTTGGACCTTCGTATTGACGATGAAACACAGATATTGCATCGGAATTAAGCACAAAAGGCACAATGCCGACTTAAGTACAAAAACACTGACTCTTCCTACTGTCTATGTTTTGAACCATTCCTGTGACACTAGTTATGGATTCCGATGCTTCACTTCAGGTTTACTGTATCCCTTCTACTTTCTTATTGACGATGAAACACAGAAATTGCATCGGAATTAAATACAAAAGGCACGAAGCCGACTTAAGTACATGAAGACCGACTCTTGTTATTGACAATGATTTTAACCATTCCTGTGAAACTAGTTATAGATTCCGATGCTTCACTTCCGGTTTACTGTATCCCTCTGACCATCTTATTGACGATGTCACACAGAAATTGCACCGGGATTGAATACAAAAGGCACAATGCTGACTTAAGTACATGAAGACCGACTCTTCTTACTGACTATGATTTGAACCATTCCTGTGGCACTAGTTATAGATTCCGATGCCTCACTTTAGGTTTACTGTATCCCTTGGACCTTCTTATTGACGATGAAACACAGAAATTGCATCGGAATTAGATACAAAAAGCACAATGCCGACTTAAGTATAAGAGGACTGACTCTTCCTACTGTCTAAGTTTGATCCATTTCTGTGACACTAGTTATAGAGTCCGATGCTTCACCTCAGGTTTACTGTATCCCTTGGACCTTCTTATTGACGATGAATCACAGAAATTGCATCGGAATTAAATACAAGAGGCACAATGCCGACTTAAGTACAAGAAGACTGACTCTTCTTACTGTCTATACTTTGAACCATTCCTGTGACACTAGTTATAGATTCCGATGCTTCACTTCAGGTTTAATGTATCCCTTGGACCTTCTTATTGACGATGAAACACAGAAATTGCTTCGGAATTAAATACAAAAGGCACAATGCCGACTTATGTACAAGAGAATTGACTCTTCTTACTGTGTATGTTTTGAACCATTACTGTGACTCTAGTTATATATTCCGATGCTTCACTCCAGGTTTACTGTATCCCTTGGACCTTCTTATGGGCGATGAAACACAGAAATTGCATCGGAATTAAATACAAAAGGCACAATGGCGACTTAAGTACAAGAAGACTGACTCTTCCTACTGTCTATGTTTTGAACCATTCCTGTGACACTGGTTTTAGATTCCGATGTTTCACTTCAGGTTTACTGTATCCCTCTGACCTTCTTATTGACGATGAAACACACAAATTGCATCGGAATTAAATATAAAAGGCACAATGCCGACTTAAGGATAAGAAGACTGACTCTTCTTACTGACTTTGTTTTGACCCATTAGTGTGACACTAGTTATAGATTCCGATGCTTCACTTCCGGTTTACTGTATAAATTGGACTTTCTTATTGACGATGACACACAGAAATTGCATCGGAATTAAATACAAAAGGCACAATGCCGACTTAAGTACATGAAGACCGACTCTTCTTATTGACAATGATTTGAACCATTCCTGTGACACTAGTTATAGATTCCGATGCTTCACTTCAGGTATACTGTATCCCTTGGACATTCTTATTGACGATGAAACACAGAAATTGCATCGGAATTAAATATAAAAGGCACAATGCCGACTTAAGGATAAGAAGACTAACTCTTCTACTGACTTTGTTTTGAACCATTAGTGTGACACTAGTTATAGATTCCGATGCTTCACTACCGGTTTACTGTATCGCTTGGACCTTCTTGTTGACGATGAAACACAGAAATTGCATCGGAATCAAATACAAAAGGCACAATGCCGACTTAAGGACAAGAAGACTGACTCTTCTTACTGAATTTGATTTGAACCATTACTGTGACACTATTTATAGATTCCGATGCTTCACTTCCGGTTTACTGTATCGCTTGCACCTTCTAATTGACGATGAAACACAGAAATTGCATCGGAATCAAATACAAAAGGCACAATGCTGACCTAAGTACAAGAAAACTGACTCTTCCTGCTGTCTATGATTTGAACCATTCCTGTGACACTAGTTATAGATTCCGATGCTTCACTTAAGGTTTACTGTATCCCTTGGACCTTCAAATTGACGATGAAACACAGAAATTGCATCGCAATTAAATACAAAAAGCACAATGCCGACTCAAGTAGATGAAGACCGACTCTTCCTACTGACTATGATTTGAACCATTCCTGTGACACTAGTTATAGATTCCGATGCTTCACTTTAGGTTTACGGTATCCCTTGGACCTTCTTATTGACGATGAAACACAGAAATTACATCGGAATTAAATACAAAAGGCACAATGCCGACTTAAGTATAAGAAGACTGACTCTTCCTACTGTCTATGTTTTGATCCATTTCTGTGACACTAGTTATAGATTCCGATGCTTCACTTCAGGTTTACTGTATCCCTTGGACCTTCTTATTGACGATGAATCACAGAAATTGCATCGGAATTAAATACAAAATGCACAATGCCGACTTTAGTACAAGAAGACTGACTCTTCTTACTGTCTATACTTTGAACCAATACTGTGACTCTAGTTATAGATTCCGATGCTTCACTCCAGGTTTACTTTATCACTTGGACCTCCGTATTGACGATCAAACACAGAAATTGCATCGGAATTAAATACAAAATGCACAATGCCGACTTAAGGACAAGGAGACTGACTCTTCTTACTGTCTATGTTTGAACCATTCCTGTGACACTAGTTATAGATCCCGATGCTTCACTTCAGGTTTAATGTATCCCTCTGACCTTCTTATTGACGGTGAAGCACAGAAATTGCATCGGAATTAAATACGAAAACCACAATGCCCAATTAAGTACAAGAAGACTGACTCTTCTTTCTGACTATGCTTTGAACCATTCCTGTGACACTAGTTATAGATTGCGATGCTTCACTTCAGTTTTACTGTATCCCTTGGACCTTCGTATTGACGATGAAACACAGAAATTGCATCGGAATTAAATACAAAAGGCACAATGCCGACTTAAGTACAAGAACACTGACTCTTCCTACTGTCTATGTTTTGAACCATTCCTGTGACACTAGTTATTGATTCCGATGCTTCACTTCAGGTTTACTGTATCCCTTGTACTTTCGTATTGACGATGAAACACAGAAATTGCATCGGAATTAAATACAAAAGGCACAATGCCGACTTAAGTACATGAGGACCGACTCTTCTTATTGACAATGATTTGAACCATTCCTGTGACACTAGTTATAGATTCCGATGCTTCACTACAGGTTCACTGTATCCCTTGGACATTCTTATTGACGATGAAACACAAAATTGCATCAGAATTAAATGCAACAGGCACAATGCCGACTTAAGGACAAGAAGACTGACTCTTCTTACTGACTATGATTTGAACCATTCCTGTGACACTAGTTATAGATTCCGATGCTTCACTTCCGGTTTACTGTATCCCTCTGACCTTCTTATTGACGATGAAACACAGAAATTGCATCGGTTTTAAATAGGATAGGCACAATGCCGACTTAAGTACAAAAAGACTGACTCTTCTTACTGTCTATGTTTTGAACCAATCCTGTGACACTAGTTGTAGATTCCGATGCCTCACTTCAGGTTTACTGTATCCCTTGGACCTTCATATTGACGATGAAACACAGATATTGCATCGGAATTAAGCACAAAAGGCACAATGCCGACTTAAGTACAAAATCACTGACTCTTCCTACTGTCTATGTTTTGAACCATTCCTGTGACACTAGTTATGGATTCCGATGCTTCACTTCAGGTTTACTGTATCCCTTCTACTTTCTTATTGACGATGAAACACAGAAATTGCATCGGAATTAAATACAAAAGGCACGAAGCCGACTTAAGTACATGAAGACCGACTCTTGTTATTGACAATGATTTTAACCATTCCTGTGACACTAGTTATAGATTCCGATGCTTCACTTCCGGTTTACTGTATCCCTCTGACCATCTTATTGGCGATGTCACACAGAAATTGCACCGGGATTGTATACAAAAGGCACAATGCTGACTTAAGTACATGAAGACCGACTCTTCTTACTGACTATGATTTGAACCATTCCTGTGGCACTAGTTATAGATTCCGATGCCTCACTTTAGGTTTACTGTATCCCTTGGACCTTCTTATTGACGATGAAACACAGAAATTGCATCGGAATTAGATACAAAAAGCACAATGCCGACTTAAGTATAAGAGGACTGACTCTTCCTACTGTCTATGTTTTGATCCATTTCTGTGACACTAGTTATAGAGTCCGATGCTTCACCTCAGGTTTACTGTATCCCTTGGACCTTCTTATTGACGATGAATCACAGAAATTGCATCGGAATTAAATACAAGAGGCACAATGCCGACTTAAGTACAAGAAGACTGACTCTTCTTACTGTCTATACTTTGAACCATTCCTGTGACACTAGTTATAGATTCCGATGCTTCACTTCAGGTTTAATGTATCCCTTGGACCTTCTTATTGACGATGAAACACAGAAATTGCATCGGAATTAAATACAAAAGGCACAATGCCGACTTATGTACAAGAGAATTGACTCTTCTTACTGTGTATGTTTTGAACCATTACTGTGACTCTAGTTATATATTCCGATGCTTCACTCCAGGTTTACTGTATCCCTTGGACCTTCTTATGGGCGATGAAACACAGAAATTGCATCGGAATTAAATACAAAAGGCACAATGGCGACTTAAGTACAAGAAGACTGACTCTTCCTACTGTCTATGTTTTGAACCATTCCTGTGACACTGATTTTAGATTCCGATGCTTCACTTCAGGTTTACTGTATCCCTCTGACCTTCTTATTGACCATGAAACACACAAATTGCATCGGAATTAAATATAAAAGGCAAAATGCCGACTTAAGGATAAGAAGACTGACTCTTCTTACTGACTTTGTTTTGACCCATTAGTGTGACACTAGTTATAGATTCCGATGCTTCACTTCCGGTTTACTGTATAACTTGGACTTTCTTATTGACGATGACACACAGAAATTGCATCGGAATTAAATAAAAAAGGCACAATGCCGACTTAAGTACATGAAGACCGACTCTTCTTATTGACAATGATTTGAACCATTCCTGTGACACTAGTTATAGATTCCGATGCTTCACTTCAGGTATACTGTATCCCTTGGACATTCTTATTGACGATGAAACACAAAATTGCATCGGAATTAAATACAAAAGGCACAATGCCGACTTATGGATAAGAAGACTGACTCTTCTTACTGATTATGTTTTGAACCATTCCTGTGACACTAGTTATAGATTCCGATGCTTCACTTCAATTTTACTGTATCCCTCTGACCTTCTTATTGACGACGAAACACAGAAATTGCATCGGTAATAAATAAAAAAGGCATAATAACGACTTAAGTTCAAGAAGACTGACTCTTCTTACTGTCTATGTTTTGAACCTATCCTGTGACACTAGTTGTAGATTCCGATGCTTCACTTCAGGTTTACTGTATCCCTTGGACCTGCTTATTGACGATGAAACACAGAAATTGCGTCGGAATTAAATACAAAATGGACAATGCCGACTTAAGTACATGAAGACCGACTCTTCTTATTGACAATTATTTGAACCATTCCTGTGACACTAGTTATAGATTCCGATGCTTCACTTCAGGTTTACAGTATCTCTTGGACATTCATATTGACGATGAAACACAGATATTGCATCGGAATTAAATACAAGAGGCACAATGCCGACTTAAGGACAAGCAGACGGACTCTTCTTACTGAATTTGATTTGAACCATTAGTGTGACACTATTTATAGATTCCGATGCTTCACTTCCGGTTTACTGTATCGCTTGCACCTTCTAATTGACGATGAAACACAGAAATTTCATCGGAATTAAATACAAAAGGCACAATGACGACTTAAGTACAAGAAGACTGACTCTTCTTACTGACTATGCTTTGAACAATTCCTGTGACACTAGTTATTGATTCCGATGCTTCACTTCAGGTTTACTGTATACCTTGGACTATCTTATTGACGCTGAAACACAGAAATTGCATCGGAATTAAATACAAAATGCACAATGCCGACTTAAGTACAAGAAAACTGACTCTTCCTGCTGTCTATGATTTGAACCATTCCTGTGACACTAGTTATAGATTCCGATGCTTCACTTAAGGTTTACTGTATCCCTTGGACCTTCTAATTGACAGTGAAACACAGAAATTATATCGCAATTAGATACAAAAGGCACAATGCCGACTCAAGTACATGAAGACCGACTCTTCCTACTGACTATGATTTGAACCATTCCTGTGACACTAGTTATAGATTCCGATGCTTCACTTTAGGTTTACTGTATCGCTTGGACCTTCTTATTGACGACCAATCACAGAAATTGCATCGGAATTAAATACAAAATGCACAATGCCGACTTAAGGACAAGAAGACTGACTCTTCTACTGTCTATGTTTGAACCATCCTGTGACACTAGTTATAGATTCCGATGCATCACTTCAGGTTTACTGTATCCCTCTGACCTTCTTATTGACGGTGAAGCACAGAAATTGCATCGGAATTAAATACGAAAACCACAATGCCCAATTAAGTACAAGAAGACTGACTATTTTTTCTGACTATGTTTTGAACCATTCCTGTGACACTAGTTATAGATTCCGATGCTTCACTTCAGGTTTACTGTATCCCTCCGACCTTCTTATTGACGGTGAAGCACAGAAATTGCATCGGAATTAAATACGAAAGGCACAATGCCCAATTAAGTACAAGAAGACTGACTCTTCTTTCTGACTATGTTTTGAACCATTCCTGTGACACTAGTTACAGATTCTGATGCTTCACTTCAGGTTTACTGTATCGCTTGGACCTTCTTATTGACGATGAAACACAGAAATTGCATCGGAATTAAATACAAAAGGCTCAATGCCGACTTAAGTACATGAAGACCGACTCTTCTTACTGACTATGATTTAAACCATTCCTGTGGCACTAGTTATTGATTCCGATGCCTCACTTTAGGTTTACTGTATCCCTTGTACCTTCTTATTGACGCTGAAGCACAGAAACTGCATCGGAATTAAATACAAAAGGCACAATGCCGACTTAAGTACCAGAACATTGACTCTTCCTACTGTCTATGTTTTGAATCATTCCTGTGATACTAGCTATAGATTCCGATGCTTCACTTCAGGTTTACTGTATCCCTTGGACCTTGTTATTGACGATGAAACACAGAAATTGCATCGGAATTAAATACAAGAGGCACAATGCCGACTTCAGTACAAGAAGACTGACTCTTCTTACTGTCTATAATTTGAACCATTCCAGTGATACTAGTTATAGATTCCGATGTTTCACTTCAGGTTTAATGTATCCCTTGGACCTTCTTATTGACGATGAAACACAGAAATTGCATCGGAATTAAATACAAAAGGCACAATGCCGACTTAAGTACAAGAAGACTGTCTCTTCTTACTGACTATGCTTTGAACCATTCCTGTGACACTACTTATGGATTTCGATGCTTCACATCATGTTTGCTGTATCCCTGTGACCTTCCTATTGACGAAGAAACACAGAAATTGCATCGGAATTAAATACAAAAGGCACAATGCCGACTTAAGTACATGAAGACCGACTCTTCTTATTGAAAATGATTTGAACCATTCCTGTGACACTAGTTATAGATTCCGATGCTTCACTTCAGGTATACTGTATCCCTTGGAAATTCTTATTGACGATGAAACACAGAAATTGCATCGGAATTAAATATAAAAGGCACAATGCCGACTTAAGGATAAGAAGACTAACTCTTCTTACTGACTTTGTTTTGAACCATTAGTGTGACACTAGTTATAGATTCCGTTGCTTCACTTCCGGTTTACTGTATCGCCTGGACCTTCTTGTTGACGATGAAACACAGAAATTGCATCGGAATTAAATACAAAAGGCACAATGCCGATTAAAGTACATGAAGACCTACTCTTCTTATTGACAATGATTTGAACCATTCCTGTGACACTAGTTATAGATTCCGATGCTTCACTTCAGGTTTACTGTATCCCTTGGACATTCTTATTGACGATGAAACACAAAATTGCATCGGAATTAAATACAAATGGCACAATGCCGACTTATGGATAAGAAGACTGACTCTTCTTACTGATTATGTTTTGAACCATTCCTGTGACACTAGTTATAGATTCCGATGCTTCACTTCCGGTTTACTGTATCCCTCTGACCATCTTATTGACGATGTCACACAGAAATTGCATCGGGATTAAATACAAAATGCACAATGCCGACTTAAGTACATGAAGACCGACTCTTCTCACTGTCTATGTTTATTCCATTCCTGTGACACTAGTTATAGATTCCGATGCTTCACTTCAGGTTTACTGTATCCCTCTGACATTGTTATTGGCGGTGAATCACAGAAATTGCATCGGAATTCAATACGAAATTCACAATGCCGAATTAAGTACAAGAAGATTGACTCTTCTTCCTGACTATGTTTTGAACCATTCCTGTGACACTAGTTATAGATTCAGATGCTTCACTTCAGGTTTACTGTATCCCTCTGACCCTCTTATTGACGACGAAACACCGAAATTGCATCGGTATTAAATAGAAAAGGCATAATTACGACTTAAGTTGAAGAGGACTGACTCTTCATACTGTCTATGTTTTAAACCTATCCTGTGAGACTAGTTGTAGATACCGATGCTTCACTTCAGGTTTACTGTATACCTTGGACTATCTTATTGACGATGAAACACAGAAATTGCATCGGAATTAAATACAAAAGGCACAATGCCGACTTAAGTACATGAAGACCGACTCTTCCTACTGACTATGATTTGAACCATTCCTGTGACACTAGTTATAGATTCCGATGCTTCACTTTAGGTTTACTGTATCCCTTGGACCTTCTTATTGACGATGAAACACAGAAATTGCATCGGAATTAAATACAAAAGACACAATGCTGACTTAAGTACAAGAAGACTGACTCTTCCTACTGTCTATGTTTTTATCAATTTCTGTGACACTAGTTATAGGGTCCGATGCTTCACTTCAGGTTTACTGTATCCCTTGGACCTTCTTATTGACGATGAATCACAGAAATTGCATCGGAATTAAATACAAAATGCACAATGCCGACTTAAGTACAAGAAGACTGACTCTTCTTACTGTCTATAATTTGAACCATTACTGTGACTCTAGTTATAGATTCCGATGCTTCACTCCAGGTTTACTGTATCCCTTGGACCTTCTTATTGACGATCAAACACAGAAATTGCATCGGAATTAAATACAAAATGCACAATGCCGACTTAAGGACAAGAAGAATGACTCTTCTTACTGTCTATGTTTGAACCATTCCTGTGACACTAGTTACAGATTCCGATGCTTCACTTCAGGTTTACTATATCCCTTGTACTTTCGTATTGACGATGAAGCACAGAAATTGCATTGGAATTAAATACAAAAGGCACAATGCCGACTTAAGTACATGAGGACCAACTCTTCTTATTGACAATGATTTGAACCATTCCTGTGACACTAGTTATAGATTCCGATGCTTCACTACAGGTTTATTGTATCCCTTGGACATTCTTATTGACGATGAAACACAAAATTGCATCGGAATTAAGTGCAAAAGGCACAATGCCGACTTAAGTACAAGAAGACTGACTCTTCTTACTGTCTATGTTTTGAACCAAGCCTGTGACACTAGTTGTAGATTCCGATGCCTCACATCAGGTTAACTGTATCCCTTGGACCTTCTTATTGACGATGAAACACAGATATTGCATCGGAATTAAACACAAATGGCACAATGCCGACTCAAGTACAAAAACACTGACTCTTCCTACAGTCTATGTTTTGAACCATTCCTGTGACACTAGTTATAGATTCCGATGCTTCAATTCAGGTTTACTGTATCCCTTCTACTTTCTTATTGACGATGAAACACAGAAATTGCATCGGAATTAAATACAAAAGGCACAAAGCCGACTTAAGTACATGAAGACCGACTCTTGTTATTGACAACGATTTTAACCAATCCTGTGACACTAGTTATAGATTCCGATGCTTCACTTCAGGTTTACTGTATCCCTTGGACATTCTTATTGACGATGAAACACAGAAATTGCATCGGAATTAAATATAAAAGGCACAATGCCGACTTAAGGATAAGAAGACTGACTTCTCTTACTGACTTTGTTTTGAACCATTAGTGTCATACTAGTTATAGATTCCGATGCTTCACTTCCGGTTTACTGTATCGCTTGGACCATCTTATTGACGATGAAACACAGAAATTGCGTCGGAATTAAATACAAAAGGCACAATGCCGACTTAAGTACATGAAGACCGACTCTTCTTATTGACAATGATTTGAACCATTCCTGTGACACTAGTTATAGATTCCGATGCTACACTTCCGGTTTACTGTATCCCTCTGGCCTTCTTATTGACGATGTCACACAGAAATTGTATCGGGATTAAATATAAAAGGCACAATGCCGACTTAAGTACATGAAGACTGACTCTTCTTACTGTCTATGTTTGAACCAATCCTGTGACACTAGTTAGAGATTCCGATGCTTCACTTCAGGTTTACTGTATCCCCCTGACATTCTTATTGACGGTGAAACACAGAAATTGAATCGTAATTCAATACGAAAGGCACAATGCCGAATTAAGTACAAGAAGACTGACTCTTCTTCCTGACTATGTTATGAACAATTTCTGTGACACTAGTTATAGATTCTGATGCTTCACTTCAGGTTTTCTGTATCGCTAGGACCTTCTTATTGACAATGAAACACAGAAACTGCATCGGAATTAAATACAAAAGGCACAATGCCGACTTAAGTACATGAAGACCGACTCTTCTTATTGACAAGATTTTAACCATTCCTGTGACACTAGTTTTAGATTCCGATGCTTCACTTCAGGCATACTGTATCCCTTGGACATTCTTGTTGACGATGAAACACAGAAATTGCATCGGAATTAAATATAAAAGGCACAATGCCGACTTAAGGATAAGAAGACTAACTCTTCTTACTGACTTTGTTTTGAACCATTAGTGTGACACTAGTTATATATTCCGATGCTTCATTTCCGCTTTACTGTATCGCTTGGACCTTTCTGTTTACGATGAAGCACAGAAATTGAATCGGAATTAAATAC
The DNA here is from genome assembly GCF_021461385.2 of Schistocerca piceifrons. Lineage (NCBI taxonomy): Eukaryota > Metazoa > Arthropoda > Insecta > Orthoptera > Acrididae > Schistocerca > Schistocerca piceifrons. The sequence continues at coordinate 334,072 of NW_025727949.1, forward strand.
AAAAGGCACAATGCCGATTTAAGTACATGAAGACCGACTCTTCTTACTGACAATGATTTGAACCATTCCTGTGACACTAGTTATAGATTCCGATGCTTCACTTCAGGTTTACTGAATCCCTTGGACATTCTTATCGACGATGAAACACAAAATTGCATCGGAATTAAATACAAAAGGCACAATGCCGACTTATGGATAAGAAGACTGACTCTTCTTACTGATTATGTTTTGAACCATTCCTGTGACATTAGTTATAGATTCCGATGCTTCACTTCCGGTTTACTGTATCCCTCTGACCATCTTATTGACGATGTCACACAGAAATTGCATCGGGATTAGATACAAAAGCACATTGCCGACTTAAGTACATGAAGACCGACTCTCCCACTGTCTATGTTTAAACCATTCCTGTGACACTAGTTATAGATTCCGATGCTTCACTTCAGGTTTACTGTATCCCACTGACATTGTTATTGGCGGTGAATCACAGAAATTGCATCGCAATTCAATACGAAAGGCACAATGCCGAATTAAGTACAAGAAGATTGACTCTTCTTCCTGACTATGCTTTGAACCATTCCTGTGACACTAGTTACAGATTCCGATGCTTCACTTCAGGTTTACTGTATCCCTCTGACCTTCTTATTGACGACGAAACACAGAAATTGCGTCGGTATTAAATAGAAAAGGCATAATAACGACTTAAGTTCAAGAAGACTGACTCTTCTTACTGTCTATGTTTTGAACCTATCCTGTGACACTAGTTGTAGATTCCGATGCTTCACTTCAGGTTTACTATATCCCTTGGACCTTCTTATTGACGATGAAACACAGAAATTACATCGGATTTAAATACAAAATGCACAATGCCGACTTAAGTACATGAAGACCGACTCTTCTTATTGACAATGATTTGAACCATTCCTGTAACACTAGTTACAGATTCCGATGCTTCACTTCAGGTTTACAGTATCTCTTGGACATTCTTATTCACGATGAAACACAGAAATTGCGTCGGATTTAAATACAAAAGGCACAATGACGACTTAAGTACATGAGGACCAACTCTTCTTATTGACAATGATTTGAACCATTCCTGTGACACAAGTTACAGATTCCGATGCTTCACTACAGGTTTACTGTATCCCTTGGACATTCTTATTGACGATGAAACACAAAATTGCATCGGAATTAAATGCAAAAGGCACAATGCCGACTTAAGGACAAGAAGACTGACTCTTCTTACTGACTATGTTTTGACCCATTACTGTGACACTAGTTATAGATTCCGATGCTTCACTTCCGGTTTACTGTTTCCCTCTGACCTTCTTATTGACGATGAAACACAGAAATTGCATCGGTTTTAAATAGGAAAGGAACAATGCCGACTTAAGTACAAGAAGACTGACTTTTCCTACTGTCTATGTTTTGAACCAATCCTGTGACACTAGTTGTAGATCGCGATGCCTCACTTCACGTTTACTGCATCCCTTGGACCTTCTTATTGACGATGAAACACAGATATTGCATCGGAATTAAACACAAAAGGCACAATGCCGACTTAAGTACAAAAACACTGACTCTTCCTACAGTCTAAGTTTTGAACCATTCCTGTGACACTAGTTATAGATTCCGAAGCTTCACTTCAGGTTTACTGTATCCCTTCTACTTTCTTATTGAGGATGAAACACAGAAATTGCATCGGAATTAAATCCGATAGGCACAATGCCGACTTATGAACATGAAGACCGACTCTTCTTATTGACAATGATTTGAACCATTCCTGTGACACTAGTTATAGATTCCGATGCTTCACTTCCGGTTTACTGTATCCCTCTGACCATCTTATTGACGATGACACACAGAAATTGCATCGGGATTAAATACAAAAGGCACAATGCTGACTTAAGTACATGAAGACTGACTCTTCTTACTGTCTATGTTTGAACCAATCCTGTGACACTAGTTAGAGATTCCGATGCTTCACTTCAGGTTTACTGTATCCCACTGACATTCTTATTGACGGTGAAACACAGAAATTGAATCGGAATTTAATACGAAAGGCACAATGCCGAATTAAGTACAAGAAGACTGACTCTTCTTCCTGACTATGTTTTGAACAATTCCTGTGACACTAGTTATAGATTCTGATGCTTCATTTCAGGTTTACTGTATCCCTTGGACCTTCTTATTGACGATGAAACACAGAAATTGCATCGGAATTAAATACAAAAGGCACAATGCCGACTTAAGTACATGATGACCGACTCTTTCTACTGTCTATGATTAGAACCATTCCTGTGGCACTAGTTATAGATTCCAATGCCTCACTTCAGGTTCACTGTATCCCTTGGACCTTCTTATTGACGATGAAACACAGAAATTGCATCGGAATTAAATACAAAAGGCACAATGCCAACTTAAGTATAAGAAGACTTACTCTTCCTACTGTCTATGTTTTGACTCATTTCTGTGACACTAGTTATAGAGTCAGATGCTTCTCTTCAGGTTTACTGTATCCCTTGGACCTTCTCATTGACGATGAATCACAGAAATTGCATCGGAATTAAATACAAGAGGCACAATGCCGACTTAAGTACAAGAAGACTGACTCTTCTTACTGTCTATACTTTGAACCATTCCAGTGACACTAGTTATAGATTCCGATGCTTCACTTCAGGTTTAATGTATCCCTTGGACCTTCTTATTGACGATGAAACACAGAAATTGCATCGGAATTAAATACAAAAGGCACAATGCCGACTTATGTACAAGAGAATTGACTCTTCTTACTGTGTATGTTTTGAACCATTACTGTGACTCTAGTTATATATTCCGATGCTTCACTCCAGGTTTACTGTATCCCTTGGACCTTCTTATTGACGATGAAACACAGAAATTGCATCGGAATTAAATACGAAAGGGACAATGCCCAATTAAGTACAAGAAGACTGACTCTTCTTTCTGACTATGTTTTGAACCATTCCTGTGACACTAGTTATAGATTCCGAAGCTTCACTTCAGGTTTACTGTTTCCCTTGTACTTTCTTATTGACGATGAAACACAGAAATTGCATCGGAATTAAATACAAAAGGCACAATGCCGACTTAAGTACATGAAGACCGACTCCTCTTATTGACAATGATTTGAAATATTCCTGTGACACTAGTTATAGATTCCGATGCTTCACTTCAGGTATACTGTATCGCTTGGACCTTCTTGTTGATGATGAAACACAGAAATTGCATCGGAGTTAAATACAAAAGGCACAATGCCGATTTAAGTACATGAAGACCGACTCTTCTTATTGACAATGATTTAAACCATTCCTGTGACACTAGTTATAGATTCCGATGCTTCACTTGAGGTTTATTGTATCCCGTGGACATTCTTATTGACGATGAAACACAATATTGCATCGGAATTAAATACAAAAGGCACAATGCCGACTTATGGATAAGAAGACTGACTCTTCTTACTGATTATGTTTTGAACCATTCCTGTGACACTAGTTATAGATTCCGATGCTTCACTTCCGGTTTACTGTATCCCTCTGACCATCTTATTGACGATGTCACACAGAAATTGCATCGGGATTAAATACAAAAGGCACAATGCCGACTCAAGTACATGAAGACCGACTCTTCTCACTGTCTATGTTTAAACCATTCCTGTGACACTAGTTATAGATTCCGATGCTTCACTTCAGGTTTACTGTATCCCTCTGACATTGTTATTGGCGGAGAATCACAGAAATTGCATCGGAATTCAATACGAAAGGCACAATGCCGAATTAAGTACAAGAAGATTGACTCTTCTTCCTGACTATGTTTGAACCATTCCTGTGACACTAGTTATAGATTCCGATGCTTCACTTCAGGTTTACTGTATCCCTCTGACCTTCTTATGGACGACGAAACACAGAAATTGCATCGGTATTAAATAGAAAAGGCATAATAACGACTTAAGTTCAAGAAGACTGACTCTTCTTACTGTCTATGATTTGAACCTATCCTGTGACACTAGTTGTAGATTCCGATGCTTCACGTCAGGTTTACTGTATCCCTTGGACCTTCTTATTGACGATGAAACACAGAAATTGCGTCGGAATTAAATACAAAAGGCACAATGCCGACTTAAGTACATGAAGACCGACTCTTCTTATTGACAATGATTTGAACCATTCCTGTGACACTAGTTATAGATTCCGATGCTTCACTTCAGGTTTACAGTATCTCTTGGGCATTCTTATTGACGATGAAACACAGAAAATGCATCGGAATTAAATACAAAAGGCACAATGCCGACTTAAGGACAAGAAGACTGACTCTTCTTACTGAATTTGATTGGAACCATTAGTGTGACACTATTTATAGATTCCGATGCTTCACTTCCTGTTTACTGTATCGCTTGCACCTTCTAATTGACGATGAAACACAGAAATTTCATCGGAATTAAATACAAAATGCACAATGAAGACTTAAGTACAAGAAGACTGACTCTTCTTACTGACTATGTTTTGAACCATTCCTGTGACACTAGTTATAGATTCCGATGCTTCACTTCAGGTTTACTGTATACCTTGGACTATCTTATTGACGATGAAACACAGAAATTGCATCGGAATTAAATACAAAAGGCAGAATGCCGACTTAAGTACAAGAAAACTGACTCTTCCTGCTGTCTATGATTTGAACCATTCCTGTGACACTAGTTATAGATTCCGATGCTTCACTTAAGGTTTACTGTATCCCTTGGACCTTCTAATTGACGATGAAACACAGAAATTGCATCGCAATTAAATACAAAAGGCACAATGCCGACACAAGTACATGAAGACCGACTCTTCCTACTGACTAAGATTTGAACCATTCCTGTGACACTAGTTAAAGATTCCGATGCTTCACTTTAGGTTTACTGTATCCCTTTTACCTTCTTATTGACGATGAAACACAGAAATTGCATCGGAATTAAATACAAAAGTCACAATGCCGACTTAAGTATAAGAAGACTGACTCTTCCTACTGTCTATGTTTGATCCATTTCTGTGACACTAGTTATAGAGCCCGATGCTTCACTTCAGGTTTACTGTATCCCTTGGACCTTCTTGTTGACGATGAATCACAGATATTGCATCGGAATTAAATACAAAATGCACAATGCCGACTTAAGTACAAGAAGACTGACTCTTCTTACTGTCTATATTTTGAACCATTACTGTGACTCTAGTTAGAGATTCCGATGCTTCACTCCAGGTTTACTGTATTCCTTGGACCTGCTTATTGACGATCAAACACAGAAATTGCATCGGAATTAAATACAAAAGGCACAATGCCGACTTAAGTACAAGAACACTGACTCTTCCTACTGTCTATGCTTTGAACTATTCCTGTGACGCTAGTTATAGATTCCGATGCTTCACTTCAGGTTTACTGTATCCCTTGTACTTTCGTATTGACGATGAAACACAGAAATTGCATCGGAATTAAATACAAAAGGCACAATGCCGACTTAAGTACATGAAGACCGACTCTTCTTATTGACAATGATTTGAACCATTCCTGTGACACTAGTTATAGATTCCGATGCTTCACTACAGGTTTACTGTATCCCTTGGACATTCTTATTGACGATGAAACACAAAATTGCATCGGAATTAAATGCAAAAGGCACAATGCCGACTTAAGTACAAGAAGACTGACTCTTCTTACTGACTATGTTTTGAACCATTCCTGTGACACTAGTTATAGATTCCGATGCTTCACTTCCGGTTTACTGTATCACTCTGACCTTCTTATTGACGATGAAACACAGAAATTGCATCGGGATTAAATACAAAAGACACAATGCCGACTTAAGTACATGAAGACTGACTCTTCTTTCTGTCTATGTTTGAACCATTCCTGTGACACTAGTTATAGATTCCGATGCTTCACTTCAGGTTTACTGTATCCCTCTGACCTTCTTATTGAAGATGAAACACAGAAATTGCATCGGTATTAAATAGAAAAGGCACAATGCCGACTTAAGTACAAGAAGACTGACTGTTCTTACTGTCTATGTTTTGAACCAATCCTGTGACACTAGTTGTAGATTCCGATGCTTAACTTGAGGTTTACTGTATCCCTTGGAACTTCTTATTGACGATGAAACACAGAAATTGCATCATAATTAAAAACAAAAGGCACAATGCCGACTTAAGTACAAGAACACTGACTCTTCCTACTGTCTATGTTTTGAACCATTCCTGTGACACTAGTTATATCTTCTGGTAAACCTTGCGGGATGTAAGGTCGTGGTCCATGAAACTCTTCAGCTCCTAACGTTTCGTCCAGTGTTTCGCTTGACATCTTCAGAGGGGTGTTTCTCCTCCGGTGAGTCTTGCCGACTGACGGGTTGGACGTCTGAGAGCGACTTATGTATCGTAGAAAGTGGGCGTGACCAGAGTTACACGTGATATGCAGAGATAACCTTTGTCAGGGATAAAACTTAACTATCGATCGTAATCTTGCCACGGATAAAACTGTCTAGCAATCCTGTAGTGCTACTGTCCAAATATCACTAAGTTTCATGTTCTCTTCTTTCCGATTAAAATTATCACTATGTTTATATATTTCAATTGCTTCTCTACAAAGCCGTGGGTAATAGTTCGTCGTCGTAGATAACATTTTTGTTTCGGAAAACTTCACTTGATGATTTCCTGGTTGAAAAGCGTGTTCTGCTACAGCCGATTTATCTGTTTTCCCTAATCGGCAAAGACTTCTGTGTTCTTTTAACCGCGTATTTACGCCTCTTTTTGTTGTTCCAACATAAACTTGTCCACATGTACACGGAATTTTATATACGCCACTGGCTGATAGAGGAGCGCGTTTATCTTTTACAGACCGAAGAACATGACAAATTTTCTTCGTTGGTCTAAAAACAGTTCTAATATCATGTTTACTCAAAATCTTTCCAATCTGATCCGTTACTTTCTTTATAAAAGGGAGAGAGACTGTATTCTTCCATCGTTTTTCGGACTTGTCCTTAAGCTTTTTGTTGTTTGGGTGCAGAATTCTGCTTACTTCTTTCTTTGAGTAGCCATTTTTCTCAAAAGCGTGCTTCAGATGTTTTAATTCGTCGTCTAGATACTCCGGCGTGCAAATCCGTCTGGCTCTGTCAACGAGACTTGTAATCACACCTCTTTTTTGTTTTGGATGGTGGTTAGAGTTTTTATGTAAGTATCTGTCTGTGTGCGTTATTTTTCTAAAAATCTGTTGTTTCAAGCTTCCATCCGTCTGTCTCATAACTAAAACATCCAAAAACGGTATTTTGTTATCATTTTCTCTCTCCATGGTAAACTGGATTCTTGGATTTATATTATTAAGGTACTCAAAAAATTCGCCTAAGGCTTCTCTACCATGTGGCCAGACCACAAATGTATCGTCTACATACCGATACCAGCGAGATGGTTTCTTATCTGCTTTTTCCAAGGCTGACTGTTCGAATTTCTCCATGTAGAAATTAGCTACTGCAGGACCCAATGGGTTACCCATTGCTACGCCATTAAGTTGTTCGTAAAATTCATTATTCCACTGGAAATGACTGGAAGTGAGACAGTGTCTGAAAAGAGCAGTCAGATCTTCTGGAAAAATATCCGTTATAAAATCCATAACTTCATTAACTGGAATCATAGTAAATAAAGATACTACATCGAAACTTACTAAAATATCTTCAGGAGTCAGAATTAAACCTTCAATTTTCTCTATAATATGACGTGAGTCCTTTATATATGAGTCCGTTTTTTCTAAATATGGTTGTAAGCGAGTTGTTAGATATCTTGCTATTTCGTACGTACGAGAATTGATAGCACTAACAATCGGTCTCAGAGGAAGGTCCTTCTTATGTACCTTGTGTAGGCCATAGAGTCTAGGACACATAGCTTCAGTCTTCAATAAAGCTCTTTTTTCTTCTTTTTGAATAGAAGTGGCCGATTTTATCAAATTATTTGTTTTCCGTAGTACGCTGGCTGTAGGATCTTTCTTAAGTTTTTTGTATTCAAAAAGAAGAAAAAAGAGCTTTATTGAAGACTGAAGCTATGTGTCCTAGACTCTATGGCCCACCCAAGGTACATAAGAAGGACCTTCCTCTGAGACCGATTGTTAGTGCTATCAATTCTCCTACGTACGAAATAGCAAGATATCTAACAACTCGCTTACAACCATATTTAGGAAAAACGGACTCATATATAAAGGACTCACGTCATTTTATAGAGAAAATTGAAGGTTCAATTCGGACTCCTGAAGATATTTTAGTAAGTTTCGATGTAGTATCTTTATTTACTATGATTCCAGTTAATGAAGTTATGGATTTTATAACGGATATTTTTCCAGAAGATCTGACTGCTCTTTTCAGACACTGTCTCACTTCCAGTCATTTCCAGTGGAATAATGAATTTTACGAACAACTTAATGGCGTAGTAATGGGTAACCCATTGGGTCCTGCAGTAGCTAATTTCTACATGGAGAAATTCGAACAGTCAGCCTTGGAAAAAGCAGATAAGAAACCATCTCGCTGGTATCGGTATGTAGACGATACATTTGTGGTCTGGCCACATGGTAGAGAAGCCTTAGGCGAATTTTTTGAGTACCTTAATAATATAAATCCAAGAATCCAGTTTACCATGGAGAGAGAAAATGATAACAAAATACCGTTTTTGGATGTTTTAGTTATGAAACAGACGGATGGAAGCTTGAAACAACAGATTTTTAGAAAAATAACGCACACAGACAGATACTTACATAAAAACTCTAACCACCATCCAAAACAAAAAAGAGGTGTGATTACAAGTCTCGTTGACAGAGCCAGACGGATTTGCACGCCGGAGTATCTAGACGACGAATTAAAACATCTGAAGCACGCTTTTGAGAAAAATGGCTACTCAAAGAAAGAAGTAAGCAGAATTCTGCACCCAAACAACAAAAAGCTTAAGGACAAGTCCGAAAAACGATGGAAGAATACAGTCTCTCTCCCTTTTATAAAGAAAGTAACGGATCAGATTGGAAAGATTTTAAGTAAACATGATATTAGACCTGTTTTTAGACCAACGAAGAAAATTTGTCATGTTCTTCGGTCTGTAAAAGATAAACGCGCTCCTCTATCAGCCAGTGGCGTATATAAAATTCCGTGTACATGTGGAAAAGTTTATGTTGGAACAACAAAAAGAAGCGTAAATACACGGTTAAAAGAACACAGAAGTCTTTGCCGATTAGGAAAAACAGATAAATCGGCTGTAGCAGAACACGCTTTTCAGCCAGGAAATCATAAAGTGAAGTTTTCCGAAACAAAAATTTTATCTACGACGACGAACTATTACCCACGGCTTTGTAGAGAAGCAATTGAAATATATAAACATAGGGATAATTTTAATCGGAAAGAAGAGACCATGATACTTAGTGATATTTGGACAGTAGCACTACAGAATGGCTAGACAGTTTTATCCATGACAAGATTACGATCGATAGTTAAGTTTTATCTCTGACAAAGGTTATCTCTGCATATCACGTGTAACTCTGGTCACGCCCACTTTCTACGATACATAAGTCGCACTCAGACGTCCGACCCGTCAGTCGACAAGACTCACCGGAGGAGAAACACCCCTCTGAAGATGTCAAGCGAAGCACTGGACGAAACGTTAGGAGATGAAGAGATTCATGGACCACGACCTTACATCCCGCAAGGTTTACCAGAAGATATGTCATCCGGTCGTGAAAGCCTTCATACTATGAACACTAGTTATAGATTCCGATGTTTCACTTCAGGTTTACTGTATCCCTTGTACTTTCTTATTGACGATGAAACACAGAAATTGCATCGGAATGAAATACAAAAGGCACAATGCCGACTTAAGTATATGAAGACCGACTCTTCTTATTGACAATGATTTGAACCATTCCTGTGACACTAGTTATAGATTCCGATGCTTCACTTGAGGTTTACAGTATCCCTTGGACCTTCTTATTGACGATGAAACACAGAAATTGCATCGGAATTAAATACAAAAGGCACAATGCCGACTTAAGTACAAGAGGACTGGTTCTTCCTACTGTCTATGTTTTGAACCATTCCTGTGACACTAGTTTTGGATTCCGATGCTACACTTTAGGTTTACTGTATCCCTCTGACCTTCTTATTGACGATGAAACACAGAAATTGCATCGGAATTAAATACAAAAGGCACAATGCCGACTTAAGTACAAGAAGACTGACTCTTCCTACTGTCTATGTTTTGCACAATTGCTGTGACACTAGTTATAGATTCCGATCCTTCACTTCAGGTTTACTGTATCCCTGTGACCTTCTTATTGACGATGAAACACAGAAATTGCATCGGAATTAAATACAAACAGCACAATGCCTACTTAAGTACAAGAAGACTTACTCTTCTTACTGACTATGATTTAAACCATTCCTGTGACACTAGTTATAGATTGCGATGCTTCACTTCAGGTTTACAGTATCCCTCTGACCTACTTATTGACGATGATACACAGAAATTGCATCCGAAATAAATACAATATCCACAATGCCGACTTATGTACATGAAGACAGACTCTTCGTACTGTCTATGCTTAGAACCATTATTCTGACACTAGTTATAGATTCCGATGCTTCAGTCCATGTATACTGTATCCCTTGGAACATCTTATTGACGATGAAACACAGAAATTGCATCGGAATTAAATACAAAAGGCACAATGCCGACTTAAGTACAAGAGGACTGGTTCTTCCTACTGTCTATGTTTTGAACCATTCCTGTGACACTAGTTTTGGATTCCGATGCTACACTTTAGGTTTACTGTATCCCTCTGACCTTCTTATTGACGATGAAACACAGAAATTGCATCGGAAATAAATACTAAAAGCACAATGCCGACTGAAGTACAAGAATACTGACACATCTTACTGTCTATGTTTTGAACCGCCCTGTGACACTAGTTATTGATTCCGAGGCTTCACTCCAGGTTTACTGTATCCCTTGGACCATCTTACTGACGATGAAACACAGAAATTGCATCGGAATTAAATACAAAAGGCGCAATGCCGACTTAGGTACACAAAGACTGACTCTTCTACTGTCTATGTTTTGAACCACTTCTGTGACACTAGTTATAGAGTCCGATGCTTCACTTCAGGTTTACTGTATCCCTTGGGCCTTCTTATTGACGATGAATCACAGAAATTGCATCGGAATTAAATACAAAAGGCACAATGCCGACTTAAGTACAAGAAGACTCACTCTTCTTACTGTCTATATTTTGAACCATTCCAGTGACACTAGTTATAGATTCCGATGCTTCAGTTCAGGTTTACTGTATCCGTTGGACATTCTTATTGACGATGAAACACAGCAATTGCATCGGAATTAAATACGAAAGGCAAAATGCCGACTTAAGGACAAGAAGACTGACTCTTCTTACTGACTATGAATTGAACAATTCCTGTGACACTAGTTATATATTCCGATGCTTTAGTTCAGGTTTACTGTATCCGTTGGACATTCTTATTGACGATGAAGCACAGCAATTGCATCGGAATTAAATACAAAAGGCAAAATGCCGACTTAAGGACAAGAAGACTGACTCTTCTTACTGACGTTGTTTTGAACCATTCCTGTGACACTAGTTATAGATTCCGATGCTTCACTCCAGGTTTACTGTATCCCTTGGACCTTCTTATTGACGATGAAACACAGAAATTCCATCGGAATTAAATAGAAAAGGCACAATGCCGACCTTAGTACAAGAAGACTGACTGTACTTACTGACTATGTTTTGAACCATTCCTGTGAAACTAGTTATAGATTCCGATGCTTCACTTCAGATTTACTGTATAACTTGGACCTTCTTACTGACGATGAAACGAAGAAATTGCATCGGAATTAAATACAAAAGGCACAATGCCGAATTAAGTACAAGAAGACTGTCTCTTCTTACTGACTATGTTTTGAACCATTCCTGTGACACTAGTTATGGATTCCGATGCTTCACTTCAGGTTTACTATATCCCTGTGACCTTCTTATTGACGATGAAACACAGAAATTGCATCGGAATTAAATACAAAAGGCACAATGCCTACTTAAGTACATAAAGTGTTACTCTTCCTACTGTCTATGTTTTGAACCCTTTCTGTGACACTAGTTATAGATTCCGATGCTTCACTTCAGGTTTACTGTATCCCTCTGACCTTATTGCCGATGAAACAAAGAAATTGCATCGGAATTAAATACAAAAGCACAATGCCTACTTAAGTACAAGAAGACTGACTCTTCCTACTGTCTATGTTTTGAACCATTTCTGTGACACTAGTTATAGATTCCGATGCTTCACTCCAGGTTTATTGTATCCCTTGGACCTTGTTATTGACGATGAAACACAGAAATTGCATCGGAATTAAATAGAAAAGGCAAAATGCCGACTTAAGTACAAGAAGACTGACTCTTCTTACTGACTATGTTTTGAACCATTCCTGTGAAACTAGTTATAGGTTCCGATGCTTCATTTCAGATTTACTGTATAACTTGGACCTTCTTACTGACGATGAAACACAGAAATTGCATCGGAATTAAATACAAATGGCACAATGCCGACTTAAGTACAAGAGGACTGGTTCTTCCTACTGTCTATGTTTTGAACCGTTCCTGTGACACTAGTTTTGGATTCCGATGCTACACTTTAGGTTTACTGTATCCCTCTGACCTTCTTATTGACGATGAAACACAGAAATTGCATCGGAATTAAATACAAAAGGCACAATGCCGACTTAAGTACAAGAAGACTGACTCTTCCTACTGTCTATGTTTTGCACAATTGCTGTGACACTAGTTATAGATTCCGATCCTTCACTTCAGGTTTACTGTATCCCTGTGACCTTCTTATTGACGATGAAACACAGAAATTGCATCGGAATTAAATACAAACAGCACAATGCCTACTTAAGTACAAGAAGACTTACCCTTCTTACTGACTATGATTTAAACCATTCCTGTGACACTAGTTATAGATTGCGATGCTTCACTTCAGGTTTACAGTATCCCTCTTACCTTCTTATTGACGATGATACACAGAAATTGCATCGGAAATAAATACAATATCCACAATGCCGACTTATGTACATGAAGACAGAGTCTTCGTACTGTCTATGCTTAGAACCATTATTCTGACACTAGTTATAGATTCCGATGCTTCAGTCCATGTATACTGTATCCCTTGGAACTTCTTATTGACGATGAAGCACAGAAATTGCATCGGAATTAAATACAAAAGGCACAATGCCGACTTAAGGACGAGAAGACTGACTCTTCTTACTGACTTTGCTTTGAACCATTCCTGTGACACTAGTTATAGATTCCGATGCTTCACTTCAGGTTTATTGTATCACTCTGACCTTCTTATTGACGATGAAACACAGAATATGCATTGGAATTAAATACAAAATTCACAATGTCGACTTAAGTACATGAAGTCTGACTCTTCTTACCGTCTATGTTTTAAACTATTCCTGTGACACTAGTATTAGATTCCGATGCTTCACTCCAGGTTTACTGTATCCCTTGAGCTTCTTATTGACGATGAAACACAGAAATTGCATCGGAAATAATTACTAAAGGCACAATGCCGAATTACGTACAAGAAGACTGGTTTTTCCTACTGTCTATGTTTTGAACCATTCCTGTGACACTAGTTTTGGATTCCGATGCTTCACTTCAGGTTTACTGTATCCATCTGACCTTCTTATTGACGATGAAACACAGAAATTGCATCGGAATTAAATACAAAAGGCACAATGCCGACTTAAGTACAAGAAGACTGACTCTTCCTACTGTCTATGTTTGAACCATTCCTGAGACACTAGTTATAGATTCCGATGCTTCACTCCAGGTATACTGTATCCCTCTGACCTTCTAATTGACGGTGAAGCACAGAAATTGCATCGGAATTAAATACGAAAGGCACAATGCCCAATTAAGTTCAAGAAGACTATCTCTTCTTACTGACTATGTTTTGAACCATTTCAGTGACACTAGTTATAGATTCCTATACTTCACTTCGGGTTTACTGTATCCCTCTGACCTTCTTGTTGACGATGAAACACAGAAATTGCATCGCAATTAAATACAAAAGGCACAATGCCGACTTAAGTACAAGAACACACACTTCCTATTGTCTATGTTTTGAACCATTCCTGTGACACCAGTTATAGATTCCGATGCTTCACTTCAGGTTTACTGTATCCCTTCTACTTTCTTAATGACGATGAAACACAGAAATTGCATCGGAATTAAATACAAAAGGCACAATGCCGACTTAAGTACATGAAGACCGACTCTACTTATTGACAATGATTTGAACCATTCCTGTGACACTAGTTATTGATTCCGGTGCTTCACTTGAGGTTTACTGTATCCCTTGGACCTTCTTATTGACGATGAAACACAGAAAATGCATCGGAATTAAATTCAAAAGGCACAATGATGACTTAAGGGCAAGAAGACTGACTCTTCTAACTGTCTATGTTTTGAACCATTCCTGTGACACTAGTTATATATTCCGATGCTTTACTCCAGGTTTACTGTATCCCTTGGACATTCTTATTGACGATGAAACACAGAAATTGCATCGGAATTAAATACAAAAAGCACAATGCCGACTTAAGGACAAGAAGACTGACTCTTCTTACTGACTATGATTTGAACCATTCCTGTGACACTAGCTATAGATTCCGATGCTTCACTTCAGGTTTACTGTATCCCTGTGACTTTCTTATAGACGATGAAACACAGAAATTGCATAGGAGTTAAATACAAACGGCACAATGCCGACTTAAGTACAAGAAGACTGACTCTTCTTACTGTCTATGATTTGAACCATTCCATTGACACTAGTTATAGATTCCGATGCTTCACTCCAGGTTTACTGAATCCCTTGGACCTTGTTATTCACGATGAAACACAGAAATTGCATCGGAATTAAATAGAAAAGGCACAATGCCGACTTAAGTACAAGAGGACTGACTCTTCTTACTATGTGTAGAACCATTCCTGTGACACTAGTTATAGATTCAGATGCCTCACTTCAGGTTTACTGGATCCGTTGGACATACTTATTGACGATGAAACACAGCAATTGCATCGGAATTGAATACAAAAAGCAAAGTGCCGACTTAAGTACACGAAGACTGACTCTTTTTACTGTCTATGCTTTGAACCATTCCTGTGACACTAGTTATAGATTCCGATGCTTCACTCCAGGTATACTGTATCTCTTGGAGCTTCTTATTGACGATGAAACACAGAAATTGCATGGGAATTAAATACAAAAGGCACAATGCCGATTTAAGGACAAGAAGAATGAATCTTCTTACTGACTTTGTTTTGAACTATTCCTGTGGCACTAGTTATAGATTCCGATGCTACACTCCAGGTTTACTGTATCACTTGGACCTTCTTATTGACGATGAAACACAGAAATTGCATCGGAATTAAATAGAAAAGGCACAATGCCAACTTAAGTACAAGAAGACTGACTCTTCTTACTGAATATGTTTTGAACCATTCCTGTGAAACTAGTTATAGATTCCGATGCTTCACTTCAGGTTTACTGTATACCGTGGACCTTCTTATTGACGATGAAACACAGATATAGCATCGGAATTAAATACAAAAGGCACAATGATGACTTACGTAAAAGAAGACTGGTTCTTCCTACTGTCTATGTTTTGAACCGTTCCCGTGACACTAGTTTTGGATTCCGATGCTTCGCTTCAGGTTTACTGTATCCCTCTGACCTTCTTATTGACGATGAAACACAGAAATTGCATCGGAATTAAATACAAAAGGCACAATGCCGACTTAAGTACAAGAAGACTGACTCTTCCTACTGTCTATGTTTTGAACCATTGCTGTGACACTAGTTATAGATTCCGATGCTTCACTTCAGGTTTACTGTATCCCTCTGACCATATTGCCGACGAAACACAGAAATTGCATCGGAATTAAATACAAAAGGCACAATGCCGACTTAAGGACAAGAGGACTGACTCTTCTTACTGATGATGGTTTGAACCATTCACGTGACACTAGTTATAGATTCCGATGTTTCACTCCAGGTATCCTGTATCCCTTGGAACTTCTTATTGACGATGAAACACAGAAATCACATCGGAATTAAATACAAAAGGCACAATGCCGACTTAAGGACAAGTAGACTGACTCTTCTTACTGACTTTGGTTAGAAATATTCCTGTGACACTAGTTACAGATTCCGATGCTTCACTTCAGGTTTATTGTATGCCTCTGACCTTCTGATTGACGATGAAACACAGAAATTGCATCGGAATTAAATACAAAAGGCACAATGCCGACTTAAGGACAAGAGGACTGACTCTTCTTACTGACTATGGTTTGAACCATTCACGTGACACTAGTTATAGATTCCGATGCTTCACTTCAGGTTCACTGTATCCCTCTGACCTTCTTATTGACGATATAACACAGAAATTGCATCGGAATTAAATACAAAAGCCACAATGCCGACTTATGTACATGAAGACTGACTCTTCGTACTGTCTACGCTTTGGACCATTCCTGTGACACTAGTTATAGATTCCGATGCTTCACTCCACGTATACTGTACCCCTTGGAGCTTCTTATTGACGATGAATCACAGAAATTGCATCGGAATTAAATACAAAAGGCACAATGCCGACTTAAGTACAAGAAGACTGACTCTTCTTACTGTCTATATTTTGAACCATTCCAGTGACACTAGTTATAGTTTCCGATGCTTCACTTCTGGTTTACTGTATCCCTTGGACCTCCTAATTGACGATGAAACACAGAAATTGCATGGGAATTAAATACAAAATGCACAATGCCGATTTAAGGACAAGAAGAATGACTCTTCTTACTGAGTTTGCTTTGAACCATTCCTGTGACACTAGTTATAGATTCCGATGCTACACTTCAGGTTTACTGTATACCTTGGACCTTCGTATTGACGATGAAACACAGAAATGGCATCGGAATTAAAAACAAAATTCACAATGCCAGCTTACGTACAAGAAGCCTGGTTCTTACTACTGTCTATGTTTTGAACCATTCCTGTGACACTAGTTTTGAATTCCGATGCTTCACTTCAGGTTTACTGTATCCCTCTGACCCTCTTATGGACGATGAAACACAGAAATTGCATCGGAATTAAATACAAAAGGCAAAATGCCGACTTAAGGACAAGAGAACTGACTCTTCTTACTGACTATTGTTTGAACCATTCCTGTGACACTAGTTATAGATTCCGATGCTTCACTCCACGTATACTGTACCCCTTGGAGCTTCTTATTGACGATGAATCACAGAAATTGCATCGGAATTAAATACAAAAGGCACAATGCCGACTTAAGTACAAGAAGACTGACTCTTCTTACTGACTTTGTTTTGAAATATTCCTGTGACACTAGTTATAGATTCCGATGCTTCACTCCAGGTATACTGTATCCCTTGGAGCTTCTTATTGACGATGAAACACAGAAATTGCATCGGAATTAAATACAAAAGGCACAATGCCGACTTAAGGACAAGAAGACTGACTCTTCTTACTGACTTTGTTTGAAATATTCCTGTGACACTAGTTATAGATTCCGATGCTTGACTTCAGGTTTGTTGTATCCCACTGACCTTCTTATTGACGATGAAACACAGAAATTGCATTGGAATTAAATACAAAAGGCACAATGTCGACTTAAGTACAAGAATTCTGACTCTTCCTACTGTCTATGGTTTGATCCATTTCTGTGACACTAGTTATAGAGTCCGATGCTTCACTTCAGGTTTTCTGTATCCTTTGGACCTTCTTATTGACGATGAATCACAGAAATTGCAGCGGAATTAAATACAAAAGGCACAATGCCGACTTAAGTACAAGAAGACCGACTCTTCTTACTGTCTATATTTTGAATTATTCCAGTGACACTAGTTAAAGATTCCGATGCTTCACTTCAGGTTTACTGTATCCCTTGGACCTTCTAATTGACGATGAAACACAGAAATTGCATCGGAATTAAATACAAAAGGCACAATGCCGACTTAAGGACAAGAAGACTGACTCTTCTTACTGACTATGATTTGAACCAGTCCTGTGACACTTGTTATAGATTCCGATGCTTCACATCCGGTTTACTGTATCCCTCTGACCTTCTTATTGACGATGAAACACAGAAATTGCATCGGAATTAAATAGAAAAGGCACAATGCCGACTTAAGTACAAGAAGACTGACTCTTCTTACTGTCTATGTTTTGAACCATTCCTTTGACACTAGTTTTGGATTCCGATGCTTCACTTCAGGTTTACTGTATCCCTCTGACCTTCTTATTGACGATGAAACACAGAAATTGCATCGGAATTAAATACAAAAGGCACAATGCCGACTTAAGTACAAGAAGATGACTCTTCCTACTGTCTATGTTTTGAACCATTGCTGTGACACTAGTTATAGATTCCGATGCTTCACTTCAGGTTTACTGTATCCCTCTGACCAAATTGCACACGAAACCCAGAAATTGCATTTTAATTAAGTACAAAAGGCACAATGCCGACTTAAGGACAAGAGGACTGAATCTTCTTACTGACTATGGTTTGAACCATTCACGTGACACTAGTTATAGATTCCAATGCTTCACTTCAGGTTTTCTGTATCTATCTGACCTTCGTATTGACGATGAAACACAGAAATTGCATTGGAATTAAATACAAAAAGCACAGTGTCGACTTAAGTACAATAAGCCTAACTCTTCTTACCGTCTATGTTTTGAACCATCCCTGTGACACTAGTTATAGATTCCGATGCTTCACTCCAGGTTTACTGTAACCCTTGGAACTCCTTATTGACGATGAAACACAGAAATTGCATCGGAATTAAATACAAAAGGCACAATGCCGACTTAAGGACAAGAAGACTGACTCTTCTTACTGTCTATGCTTTGAACCATTCCTGTGACACTAGTTATAGATTCCGATGCTTCACTTCAGGTTTACTGTATCCCTCTGACCTTCTGATTGACAATGAAATACAGAAATTGCATCAGAATTAAATACAAAAGCCACAATGCCGACTTATGTACATGAATACTGACTCTTCGTACTGTGTATGTTTTGAACCATTCCTGTGACACTATTTATAGATTCCGATGCTTCATTTCAGGTTTACTGATTCCCTTGGACCTTCTTATTGACGATGAAACACAGAAATTGCATCGGAATTAAATACAAAAGACACAATGCCGACTTAAGGACAAGAAGACTGACTCTTCTTACTGACTATGTTTTGAACCATTCCTGTGACACTAGTTATAGATTCCGATGCTGCACATCCGGTTTACTGTATCCCTCTGACCTTTTTATTGACTATGAAACACAGAAATTGCATCGCAATTAAATACAAAAGGCACAATGCCGACTTGAGTACAAGAAGACTGACTCTTCTTACAGTCTATGTTTGACCCATTCCTGTGACACTAGTTATAGATTCCGATGCTTCACTTGAGGTTTACTGTATCCCTTGGACCTTCGTATTGATAATGAAACACAGAAATTGCATCGGAATTAAATACAAAAGGCACAATGCCGACTTAAGTACATGAAGACTGACTCTTCTTACTGTCTATGTTTTGAACCATTCCTGTGACACTAGTTATAGATTCCGATGCTTTACTCCAGGTTTACTGTATCCCTTGGACCATCTTATTGACGATGAAACACAAAATTGTATCGGAACTAAATACAAAAGGCACAATGCCGACTTAAGTACATGAAGACCGACTCTTCTTATTGACAATGATATGAACCATTCCTGTGACACTAGTTATTGATTCCGATGCTTCACTTCAGGTTTACTGAATCCCTTGGACCATCTTATTGACGATGAAACACAAAATTGTATCGGAACTAAATACAAAAGGCACAATGCCGACTTAAGGACAAGAAGACTGACTCTTCTTACTGACTTTGCTTTGAACCATTAGTGTGACACAAGTTATAGATTCCGATGCTTCACTTCTGGTTTACTGTGTCGCTTGTACTTTCTTATTGACGATGAAACACAGAAATTGCATCGGAATTAAATACAAAAGGCACAATGCCGACTTAAGGACAAGAAGACTGACTCTTCTTACTGACTTTGCTTTGAACCATTAGTGTGACACAAGTTATAGATTCCGATGCTTCACTTCTGGTTTACTGTGTCGCTTGTACTTTCTTATTGACGATGAAACACAGAAATTGCATCGGAATTAAATACAAAATGCACAATGCCGAATTAAAGACAAGAAGACTGACTCTTCTTACTGACTTTGTTTTGAACCATTAGTGTGACACAAGTTATAGATTCCGATGCTTCACTTCTGGTTTACTGTATCGCTTGGACCTTCTTATTGACGATGAAACACAGAAATTGCATCGGAACTAATTACAAAAGGCACAATGCCGACTTAAGTACATGAAGACCGACTCTTCTTATTGACAATGATATGAACCATTCCTGTGACACTAGTTATTGATTCCGTTGCTTCACTTCAGGTTTACTGTATCCCTTGAACATTCTTATTGACGATGAAACACAAAATTGTATCGGAACTAAATACAAAAGGCACAATGCCGAATTAAAGACAAGAAGACTGACTCTTCTTACTGACTTTGTTTTGAACCATTAGTGTGACACAAGTTATAGATTCCGATGCTTCACTTCTGGTTTACTGTATCGCTTGGACCTTCTTATTGACGATGAAACACAGAAATTGCATCGGAACTAATTACAAAAGGCACAATGCCGACTTAAGTACATGAAGACCGACTTTTCCTACTGACTAAGTTTAGAAGCATTCCTCTGACACTAGTTATAGATTACGATGCTTCACTTGAGGTTTACTGCATCCCTCTGACCTTCATATTGACGAAGAAAAACAGAAATTGCATCGGAATAAAATACAAAAGCCACAATGCCGACTTATGTACATGAAGACTGACTCTTTGTACTGTCTATGCTTTGAACCATTCCTGTGACACTAGTTATAGATTCCGATGTTTCACTCCAGGTATACTGTATCCCTTGGAACTTCTTATTGACGATGAAACAGAAATTACATCGGAATTAGATACAAAAGGCACAATGCCGACTTAAGGACAAGAAGACTGACTCTTCTTACTGACTTTGTTTTGAAATATTCCTGTGACACTAGTTATAGATTCCGATGCTTCACTTCAATTTTATTGTATCCCTCTGACTTTCTGATTGACGATGAAACACAGAAATTGCATTGGAATTAAATACAAAAGGCACAATGTCGACTTAAGTACAAGAAGTCTGACTCTTCCTACTGTCTATGGTTTGATCCATTTCTGTGACACTAGTTATAGAGTCCGACGCTTCACTTCAGGTTTACTGTATCCTTTGGACCTTTTTATTGACGATGAATCACAGAAATTGCATCGGAATTAAATACAAAAGGCACAATGCCGACTTAAGTACAAGAAGACTGACTCTTCTTACAGTCTATACTTTGAACCATTCCAGTGACACTAGATAAAGATTCCGATGCTTCACTTCAGGTTTACTGTATCCCTTGGACAATCTAATTGACGATGAAACACAGAAATTGCATCGGAATTAAATACAAAAGGCACAATGCCGACATAAGGGCAAGAAGACTGACTCTTCTTTCTGACTATGATTTGAACCATTCCTGTGACAATAGTTATAGATTCCGATGCTTCACATCCGGTTTACTGTATCCCTCCAACCTTCTTATTGACGATGAAACACAGAAATTGCATCGAAATTAAATAGAACAGCACAATGCCGACTTAAGTACAAGAAGACTGACTCTTCTTACTGACTATGTTTTGAACCATTCCTGTGAAACTAGTTATAGATTCCGATGCCTTACTTCAGGTTTACTGTATACCTTGGACCTTCTTATTGACGATGAAACACAGAAATTGCATCGGAATTAAATACAAAAGGCACAATGCCGACTAACGTACAAAAAGACTGGTTCTTCCTACTGTCTATGTTTTGAACCATTCCTGTGACACTAGTTTTGGATTCCGAAGCTTCACTTCAGGTTTACTGTATCCCTCTGACCTTCTTATTGACGATGAAACACAGAAATTGCATCGGAATTAAATACAAAACGCACAATGCCGACTTAAGTACTAGAAGACTGACTCTTCCTACTGTCTATGTTTTGAACCATTGCTGTGACACTAGTTATAGATTCCAATGCTTCACTTCAGGTTTACTGTATCCCTCTGACCATATTGCCGACGAAACACAGAAATTGCATCGGAATTAAATACAAAAGGCACAATGCCGACTTAAGTACAAGAGGACCGTCTCTTCTTACTGACTATGGTTTGAACCATTCACGTGACACTAGTTATAGATTCCGATGCTTCACACCACGTATACTGTATCCCTTGGAGCTTCTTATTGACGATGAAACACAGAAATTGCATCGGAATTAAATACAAAATGCACAATGCCGACTTAAGGACAAGAAGACTGACTCTTCTTACTGACTTTGTTTGAAATATTCCTGTGACACTAGTTATAGATTCCGATGCTTCACTTCAGGTTTATTGTATCCCACCGACCTTCTTATTGACGATGAAACACAGAAATTGCATTGGAATTAAATACAAATGGCACAATGTCGACTTAAGTACAAGAAGTCTGACTCTTCTTGCCGTCTATGTTTTGAACCATTCCTGTGACACTAGTTACAGATTCCGATGCTTCACTCCAGGTTTACTGTATCCCTTGGACCTTCGTAATGACGATGAAACACAGAAATTGCATCGGAATTAAATAAAAAAATGCACAATGCCGACTTACGTACAAGAAGACTGGTTCTTCCTACTGTCTATGTTTTGAAAAATTCCTGTGACACTAGTTTTCGAGTTCGATGCTTCCCTTCAGGTTTACTGTATCCCTCTGACCTTCTTATCGACGATGAAACACAGAGATTGCATCGGAATTAAATACAAAAGGCACAATGCCGACTTAAGGACAAGAAGACTGACTCTTCTTACTGACTATGATTTGAACCAGTCCTGTGACACTTGTTATAGATTCCGATGCTTCACATCCGGTTTACTGTATCCCTCTGACCTTCTTATTGACGATGAAACACAGAATTTGCATCGGAATTAAATAGAAAAGGCACAATGCCGACCTAAGTACAAGAAGACTGACTCTTCTTACTGTCTATGTTTTGAACCATTCCTTTGACACTAGTTTTGGATTCCGATGCTTCACTTCAGGTTTACTGTATCCCTCTGACCTTCTTATTGACGATGAAACACAGAAATTGCATCAGAATTAAATACAAAAGGCACAATGCCGACTTAAGTACAAGAAGACTGACTCTTCCTACTGTCTATGTTTTGAACCATTGCTGTGACACTAGTTATAGATTCCGATGCTTCACTTCAGTTTTACTGTATCCCACTGACCAAATTGCACACGAAACCCAGAAATTTCATTGGAATTAAGTACAAAAGGCACAATGCCGACTTATGGACAAGAGGACTGAATCTTCTTACTGACTATGGTTTGAACCATTCACGTGACACTAGTTATAGATTCCAATGCTTCACTTCAGGTTTTCTGTATCTATCTGACCTTCGTATTGACGATGAAACACAGAAATTGCATTGGAATTAAATACAAAAAGCACAATGTCGACTTAAGTACAATAAGCCTAACTCTTCTTACCGTCTATGTTTTGAACCATCCCTGTGACACTAGTCATAGATTCCGATGCTTCACTCCAGGTTTACTGTATCCCTTGCAACTTCTTATTGACGATGAAACACAGAAATTGCATCTGAATTAAATACAAAAGGCACAATGCCGACTTAAGGACAAGAAGACTGACTCTTCTTACTGTCTATGCTTTGAACCATTCCTGTGACACTAGTTGTAGATTCCGATGCTTCACTTCAGGTTTACTGTATCCCTCTGACCTTCTGATTGACAATGAAATACAGAAATTCCATCAGAATTAAATACAAAAGCCACAATGCCGACTTATGTACATGAATACTGACTCTTCGTACTGTGTATGTTTTGAACCATTCCTGTGACACTAGTTATAGATTCCGATGCTTCATTTCAGGTTTACTGATTCCCTTGGACCTTCTTATTGACGATGAAACACAGAAATTGCATCGGAAATTAATACAAAAGGCACAATGCCGACTTAAGGACAAGAAGACTGACTCTTCTTACTGACTTTGTTTTGAACCATTAGTGTGACACAAGTTATAGATTCCGATGCTTCACTTCTGGTTTACTGTGTCGCTTGTACTTTCTTATTGACGATGAAACACAGAAATTGCATCGGAATTAAATACAAAAGGCACAATGCCGACTTAAGTACATGAAGACCGACTCTTCTTATTGACAATGATATGAACCATTCCTGTGACACTAGTTATTGATTCCGTTGCTTCACTTCAGGTTTACTGTATCCCTCTGACCTTCTTATTGACGATGAGACACAGAAATTGCATCGGAATTAAATACAAAAGGCACACTGCCGAATTAAGTACAAGAACACTGACTCTTCCTACTGTCCATGTTTGAACCATTCCTGTGACACCAGTCATAGATTCCGATGCTTCACTTCAGGTTTACTGTATCCCTTGTACTTTTTTATTGACGATGAAACACAGAAATTGCATCGGAATTAAATACAAAAGGCACAACGCCGACTTATGTACATGAAGACCGACTCTTCTTATTGACAATGATTTGAACCGTTCCTGTGTCACTAGTTATTGATTGCGATGCTTCACTTCAGGTTTACTGAATCCCTTGGACCATCTTATTGACGATGAAACACAAAATTGTATCGGAACTAAATACAAAAGGCACAATGCCGACTTAAGGACAAGAAGACTGACTCTTCTTACTGACTTTGCTTTGAACCATTAGTGTGACACAAGTTATAGATTCCGATGCTTCACTTCTGGTTTACTGTGTCGCTTGTACTTTTGTATTGACGATGAAACCCAGAAATTGCATCGGAATTAAATACAAAAGGCACAATGCCGACTTATGTACATGAAGACTGACTCTTCGTACTGTCTATGCTTTGAACCATTCCTGTGACACTAGTTATAGATTCCGATGTTTCACTCCAGGTATACTGTATCCCTTGGAACTTCTTATTGACGATGAAACAGAAATTACATCGGAATTAGATACAAAAGGCACAATGCCGACTTAAGGACAAGAAGACTGACTCTTCTTACTGACTTTGTTTTGAAATATTCCTGTGACACTAGTTATAGATTCCGATGCTTCACTTCAATTTTATTGTATCCCTCTGACCTTCTGATTGACGATGAAACACAGAAATTGCTTTGGAATTAAATACAAAATGCACAATGCCGACTTAAGGACAAGAAGACTGACTCTTCTTACTGACTTTGTTTGAAATATTCCTGTGACACTAGTTATAGATTCCGATGCTTCACTTCAGGTTTATTGTATCCCACTGACCTTCTTATTGACGATGAAACACAGAAATTGCATTGGAATTAAATACAAAAGGCACAATGTCGACTTAAGTACAAGAAGTCTGACTCTTCTTGCCGTCTATGTTTTGAACCATTCCTGTGACACTAGTTACAGATTCCGATGCTTCACTCCAGGTTTACTGTATCCCTTGGACCTTCTTATTGACGATGAAACACAGAAATTGCATCGGAATTAAATAAAAAAATGCACAATGCCGACTTACGTACAAGAAGACTGGTTCTTCCTACTGTCTATGTTTTGAACCATTCCTGTGACACTAGTTTTGGAGTTCGATGCTTCCCTTCAGGTGTACTGTATCCCTCTGACATTCTTATCGACGATGACACACAGAAATTGCATCGGAATTAAATACAAAAGGCACAATGCCGACTTAAGTACAAGAAGACTGACTCCTCATACTGTCTATGCTTTGAACCATTGCTGTGACACTAGGTATAGATTCCGATGCTTCACTTCAGGTTTACTGTATCCCTCTGACCTTATTGCCGATGAAACACAGAAATTGCATCGGAATTAAATACAAAAGGCACAATGCCGACTTAAGGACAAGAAGACTGACTCTTCTTACTGACTATGTTTTGAACCAGTCCTGTGACACTAGTTATAGATTCCGATGCTTCACTTCAGGTTTACTGTATCCCTCTGACCTTCCGATTGACGATGAAACACAGAAATTGCATCAGAATTAAATACAAAAGCCACAATGCCGACTTATGTACTTGAAGACTGACTCTTCGTACTGTCTATGATTTGAACCATTCCTGTGACACTAGTTATAGATTCCGATGCTTCACTTCAGGTTTACTGTTTCCCTTTTACCTTCTTATTGACGATGGAACACAGAAATTGCATCGGAATTAAATACAAAAGGCACAATGCCGACTTAAGTATAAGAAGACTGCCTCTTCCTACTATCTATGGTTTGATCCATTTCTGTGACACTAGTTATAGAGCCCGATGCTTCACTTCAGGTTTACTGTATCCCTTGGACCTTCTAATTGACGGTGAAACACAGAAATTGCATCGAAATTAAATAGAAAAGGCACAATGCCGACTTAAGGACAAGAAGACTGACTCTTCTTACTGACTATGATTTGAACCATTCCTGTGACACTAGTTATAGATTCCGATGCTTTACTTCAGGTTTACTGTATACCTTGGACCTTGTTATTGACGATGAAACACAGAAATTGCTTCGGAATTAAATACAACAGGCACAATGCCGACTAACGTACAAGAAGACTGGTTCTTCCTACTGTCTATGTTATGAACCATTCCTTTGACAATAGTTTTGGATTCCGATGCTTCACTTCAGGTTTACTGAATCCCTCTGACCTTCTTATTGACGATGAAACACAGAAATTGCATCGGAATTAAATACAAAAGGCACAATGCCGACTTAAGTACAAGAAGACTGACAATTCCTACTGTCTATGTTTTGAACCATTGCTGTGACACTAGTTATAGATTCCGATGCTTCACTTGAGGTTTACTGTATCCCTTGGACCTTCGTATTGACGATGAAACACAGAAATTGCATCGGAATTAAATACAAAAGGCACAATGCCGACTTAAGTACATGAAGACTGACTCTTCTTACTGTCTATGTTTTGAACCATTGCTGTGACACTAGTTATAGATTCCGATGCTTCACTTGAGGTTTACTGTACCCCTTGGACCTTCTAATTCACGGTGAAACACAGAATTTGCATCGGAATTAAATACAAACGGCACAATGCCGACTTAAGGACAAGAGGACTGACTCTTCTTACTGACTATGGTTTGAATAATTCACGTGACACTAGTTATAGATTCCGATGCTTCACTTCAGGTTCACTGTATCCCTCTGACACTCTTATTGACGATGAAACACAGAAATTGCATTGGAATTAAATACAAAAGGCACAATGTCGACTTAAGTACAATAAGTCTCACTCTTCTTACCGTCTATGTTTTGAACCATTCCTGTGACACTAGTTATAGATTCCGATGCTTCACTCCAGGTTTACTGTATCCCTCTGACCTACTGATTGACGATGAAACATAGAAATTGCATCGGAATTAAATACAATATCCACAATGCCGACTTATGTACATGAATACTGACTCTTCGTACTGTGTATGTTTTGAACCATTCCTGTGACACTAGTTATAGATTCCGATGCTTCACTTGAGGTTTACTGTATCCCTTGGACCTTCGTATTGACGATGAAACACAGAAATTGCATCGGAATTAAATTCAAAAGGCACAATGCCGACTTAAGTACATGAAGACTGTCTCTTCTTACTGTCTATGTTTTGAACCATTCCTGTGACACTAATTATAGATTCCGATGCTTTACTCCAAGTTTACTGTATCCCTTGGACCATCTTATTGACGATGAAACACAGAATTTGCATCGGAATTAAATACAAAAGGCACAATGCCGACTAACGTACAAGAAGACTGGTTCTTCCTACTGTCTATGTTTTGAACCATTCCTGTGACACTAGTTTTGGATTCCGAAGCTTCACTTCAGGTTTACTGTATCCCTCTGACCTTCTTATTGACGATGAATCACAGAAATTGCATCGGAATTAAAAAAAAAAACCACAATGCCGACATTAGTACAAGAAGACTGACTCTTCCTACTGTCTATGTTTTGAATCATTGCTGTGACACTAGTTATAGATTCCGATGCTTCACTTTAGGTTTATTGTATCCGTCTGACCTTCTGATTGACAATGAAACACAGAAACTGCGTTGGAATTAAATACAAAAGGCACAATGTCGACTTAAGTACAAGAAGTCTGACTTTTCCTACTGTCTATGGTTTGATCCATATCTGTGACACTAGTTATAGAGTCTGATGCTTCACTTCAGGTTTACTGTATCTTTTGGACCTTCTTATTGACGATGAATCACAGAAATTGCATCGGAATTCAATACAAAATGCACAATGCCGACTTAAGTACAAGAAGACCGACTCTTCTTTCTGTCTATATTTTGTATTATTCCAGTGACACTAGTTAAAGATTCCGATGCTTCACTTCAGGTTTACTGTCTCCCTTGGACCTTCTAATTGACGATGAAACACAGAAATTGCATCGGAATTAAATACAAAAGGCATAATGCCGACTTAAGTACAAGAAGACTGACTCTTCCTATTGTCTATGTTTTGAACCATTGCTGTGACACTAGTTATAGATTCCGATGCTTCACTTCAGGTTTACTGTATCCCTCTGACCAAATTGCCGACGAAACACAGAAATTGCATTGGAATTAAATACAAAAGGCACAATGCCGACTTAATTACAAGACGAATGACTCTACTTACTGACTATGGTTTGAACCATTTATGTGACACTAGTTATAGATTCCGATGCTTCACTTCAGGTTTACTGTATCCCTCTGACCTTCCGATTGACGATGAAACACAGAAATTGCATCAGAATTAAATACAAAAGCCACAATGCCGACTTATGTACTTGAAGACTGACTCTTCGTACTGTCTATGATTTGAACCATTCCTGTGACACTAGTTATAGATTCCGATGCTTCACTTCAGGTTTACTGTTTCCCTTTTACCTTCTTATTGACGATGGAACACAGAAATTGCATCGGAATTAAATACAAAAGGCACAATGCCGACTTAAGTATAAGAAGACTGCCTCTTCCTACTATCTATGGTTTGATCCATTTCTGTGACACTAGTTATAGAGCCCGATGCTTCACTTCAGGTTTACTGTATCCCTTGGACCTTCTAATTGACGGTGAAACACAGAAATTGCATCGAAATTAAATAGAAAAGGCACAATGCCGACTTAAGGACAAGAAGACTGACTCTTCTTACTGACTATGATTTGAACCATTCCTGTGACACTAGTTATAGATTCCGATGCTTTACTTCAGGTTTACTGTATACCTTGGACCTTGTTATTGACGATGAAACACAGAAATTGCTTCGGAATTAAATACAACAGGCACAATGCCGACTAACGTACAAGAAGACTGGTTCTTCCTACTGTCTATGTTATGAACCATTCCTTTGACAATAGTTTTGGATTCCGATACTTCACTTCAGGTTCACTGAATCCCTCTGACCTTCTTATTGACGATGATACACAGAAATTGCATCGGTATTAAATAGAAAAGGCACAATGCCGACTTAAGTACTAGAAGACTGACTCTTCTTACTGTCTATGATTTGAACCAATCCTGTGACAGTAGTTGTAGATTCCGATGCTTCAGTTCAGGTTTACTGTATCTCTTGGACCTTCTTATTGACGATGAAACACAGAAATTGCATCGGAATTAAATACAAAAGGCACAATGCCGACTTAAGTACAAGAACACTGACTCTACCTACTGTCTATGTTTTGAACCATTCCTGTGACACCAGTCATAGATTCCGATGCTTCACTTCAAGTTTACTGTATCCCTTGTACTTTTTTATTGACGAAGAAACACAGAAATTGCATCGGAATTAAATACAAAAGGCACAATGCCGACTTAAGTACATGAAGACCGACGCTTCTAATTGACAATGATTTGAACCATTCCTGTGACACTAGTTATTGATTCCGTTGCTTTACTTCAGGTTTACTGTATCCCTTGAACATTCTTATTGATGATGAAACACAAAATTGTAACTGAACTAAATACAAAAGGCACATGCCGACTTAAGGACAAGAAGAATGACTCTTCTTACTGACTTTGTTTTGAACCATTAGTGTGACACAAGTTATAGAATCCGATGCTTCACTTCTGGTTTACTGTATCGCTTGGACCCTCTTATTGACGATGAAACACAGAATTTGCATCGGAATTAAATACAAAAGGCACAATGCCGACTTAAGTACAAGAACACTGACTCTACCTACTGTCTATGTTTTGAACCATTCCTGTGACACCAGTCATAGATTCCGATGCTTCACTTCAAGTTTACTGTATCCCTTGTACTTTTTTATTGACGAAGAAACACAGAAATTGGATCGGAACTAAATACAAAAGGCACAATGCCTACTTAAGTACATGAAGACCGACTCTTCCTACTGACTAAGTTTTGAAAAATTCCTGTGTCAA
This sequence comes from Schistocerca piceifrons, assembly GCF_021461385.2. Lineage (NCBI taxonomy): Eukaryota > Metazoa > Arthropoda > Insecta > Orthoptera > Acrididae > Schistocerca > Schistocerca piceifrons. The sequence continues at coordinate 364,781 of NW_025727949.1, forward strand.
TAGTTATAGATTCCGATGCTTCACTTGAGGTTTACTGTATCCCTTGGACTTTCTTATTGACGATGAAACACAGAAATTACATCGGAATTTAATACAAAAGGCACAATGCCGACTTAAGTACAAGAAGACTAACTCTTCTTACTGCCTATGATTTGAACCATTCCTGTGACACTAGTGATAGATTCCGATGCTTTACTCCAGGTTTACTGTATCCCTTGGACCATCTTATTGACGATGAAACACAGAAATTGCATCGGAATTAAATACAAAAGGCACAATGCCGACTTAAGGACAAGAAGACTGACTCTTCTTACTGACTATGTTTGAACCATTCCTGTGACACTAGCTATAGATTCCGATGCTTCACTTCAGGTTAACTGTATCCCTCTGACTTTCTTGTAGACGATGAAACACAGAAATGGCAAAGGAATTAAATACAAAATTCACAATGCCGACTTAAGTACAAGAATACTGACTCTTCTTACTGTGTATGTTTTGAACCATTCCTGTGACACTAGTTATAGATTCCGATGCTTTACTCCAGGTTTACTGTATCCCTTGGACCATCTTATTGACGATGAAACACAGAAATTACATCGGAATTTAATACAAAAGGCACAATGCCGACTTAAGTACAAGAATACTGACTCTTCTTACTGACTATGTTTTGAACCATTCCTGTGTCACTAGTTATAGATTCCGATGCTTCACTTCAGGTTTACTGTATACCTTGGACCTTCTTATTGACGATGAAACACCGAAATTGCATCGGAATTAAATACAAAAGGCACAATGCCGACGAACGTAGAAGAAGACTGGTTCTTCATACCGTCTATGTTTCGAACCATTACTGTGACACTAGTTTTGGATTCCGATGCTTCACTTCAGGTTTACTGTATCCCTCTGACCTTCTTATTGACGATGAAACACAGAAATTGCATCGGAATTAAATACAAAAGGCACAATGCCGACTTAAGTACAAGAAGACTGACTCATCTTACTGTCAATGTTTTGAACCATTCCTGTGACACTAGTTATAAATTCCAATGCTTTACTTTAGGTTTACTGTATCCCTTGGACCATCTTATTGACGATGAAACACAGAAATTGCATCGGAATTAAATACAAAAGGCACAATGCCGACTTAAGGACAAGATGGCTGACTCTTCCTACTGACTATGTTTTGAACCATTCCTGTGACACTAGCTATAGATTCCGATGCTTCACTTCAGGTTTACTGTATCCCTCGAACTTTCTTATAGACGATGAAACACAGAAATGGCAAACGAATTAAATACAAAATGCACAATGCCGACTTAAGTACAAGGAGACTGACTCTTCTTTCTCTCTATGTATTGAACCATTCCTGTGACACTAGTTCTTGATTCCGATGGTTCACTTCAGGTTTACTGTATCCCTTGGACATTCTTATTGACGATGAAACACAAAATTGTATCGGAACTAAATACAAAAGGCACAAAGCCGACTTAAGGACAAGAAGACTGACCCTTCTTACTGACTTTGTTTTGAACCATTAGTGTGACACAAGTTATAGATTCCGATGCTTCACTTCTGGTTTACTGTGTCGCTCGTACTTTCTTATTGACGATGAAACACAGAAATTGCATCGGAATTAAATACAAATGGCACAATGCCGACTTAAGTACAAGAAGACCGACTCTTCTTATTGACAATGATTTGAACCATTCCTGTGACACTAGTTATGGATGCCGATGCTTCACTTGAGGTTTACTGTATCCCTTGGACCTTGTTATTCACGATGAAACTCATAAATGGCATCGGAATTAAATAGAAAAGGCACAATGTCGACTTAAGTACAAGAAGACTTACTCTTCTTACTGTCTATGTTTTGAACCATTCCTGTGACACTAGTTATAGATTCCGATGCTTCACTCCAGGTTTACTGTATCCTCTTGAACCTTCTTATTGACGATGAAACACAGAGATTGCATCGGAATTAAATACAAAAGGCACAATGCCGACTTAAGTACAAGAAGACCGAATCTTCTTACTGACTATGTTTTAAACCATTCATGTGAAACTATTTATAGATTCCGATGCTTCACTTCAGGTTTACTGTATACCTTGGACCTTCTTATTGACGATGAAAGACAGAAATTGCATCAGAATGAAATACAAAAGGCACAATGCCGACTTACGAACAAGAGGACTGGTTCGTACTACTGTTTATGTTTTGAACCATTCCTGTGACACTAATTTTGGAGTCCGATGCTTCACTTCAGGTTTACTGTATCCTTCTGACCTTCTTATTGACGATGAAACACAGAAATTGCATCGGAATTAAATACAAAATCCACAATGCCGACTTAAGTACAAGAGGACTGACGCTTCATACTGTCTTTGTTTTGAACCATTGCTGTCACACGAGTTATAGATTCCGATGCTTCACTTCAGGTTTACTGTATTCCTCTGACCTTATTGCCGATGAAACACAGAAATTACATCGGAATTAAATACAAAAGGCACAATGCCGACTTAAGGACAAGAAGACTGACTCTTCTTACTGACTATGTTTTGAACCATTCCTGTGACACTTGTTTTAGATCCCGATGCTTCACTTTCGGTTTACTGTATCCCTCCGACTTTCAGATTGACGAAGAAACACAGAAATTGCATCAGAATTAAATACAAAAGCCACAATGCCGACTTATGTACATGAAGACTGACTCTTTGTACTGTCTATGTTTTGAACCATTCCTGTGACACTAGTTATAGATTCCGATGCTTCACTTCAGGTTTACTGTTTCCCTTGGACCTTCGTATTGACGATGAAACACAGAAATTGCATCGGAATTAAATACAAAAGCACAAAGCCGACTTAAGTATAAGAAGACTGACTCTTCCTACTGTCTATGGTTTAATCCACTTCAGTGACACTAGTTATAGAGTACGATGCTTCACTTCAGGTTTACTGTATCCTTTGGACCTTCTTATTGACGATGAATCACAGAAATTGCATCGGAATTAAAAACAAAAGGCACAATGCCAACTTAAGTAAAGGAAGACTGACTCTTCTTACTGACTTTGCTTTGAACCATTAGTGTGACACAAGTTATAGATTCCGATGCTTCACTTCTGGTTTACTGTATCGCTTGGACCTTCTTATTGACGATGAAACACAGAAATTGCATCGGAATTAAATACAAAAGGCACAATGCCGACTTAAGTACATGAAGACCGACTCTTCCTACTGACTAAGATTTGGAGCATTCCTGTCACACTAGTTATAGATTCCGATGCTTCACTTGAGGTTTACTATATCCCTTGGACCTTGTTATTCACGATGAGACACAGAAATGGCATCGGAATTAAATAGAAAAGGCACAATGCCGACTTAAGTACAAAAAGACTGACTCTTCTTACTGTCTATGTTTTGAACCATTCCTGTGACACTAGTTATAGATTCCGATGCTTCACTCCAGGTTTACTGTATTCCTTGGACCTTCTTATTGACGATGAAACACAGAAATTGCATCGGAATTAAATACAAAAGGCACAATGCCGACTTAAGTACAAGAACACTGACTCTTCCTACAGTCTATGTTTTGAACCATTCCTGTGACACCAGTTATAGATTCCGATGCTTCACTTCAGGTTTACTGTATCCCTTGTACTTTCTTATTGACGATGAAACACAGAAATTTCATCGGAATTAAATACAAAAGGCACAATGCCGACTTAAGTACATGAAGACCGACTCTTCTTATTGACAATGACTTGAATCATTCCCGTGACACTAGTTATTGATTCCGATGCTTCACTTCAGGTTTACTGTATAGCTTGGACATTCTTATTGACGATGAAACACAAAATTGTATCGGAACTAAATACAAAAGGCACAATGCCGACTTCAGGACAAGAAGACTGACTCTTCTTACTGACTTTGCTTTGAACCATTAGTGTGACACAAGTTATAGATTCCGATGCTTCACTTCTGGTTTACTGTATCGCTTGGACCTTCTTATTGACGATGAAACACAGAAATTGCACCGGAATTAAATACAAAAGGCACAATGCCGACTTAAGTACATGAAGACCGACTCTTCCTACTGACTAAGTTTTGAACCACTCCTGTCACACTAGTTATAGATTCCGGTGCTTCACTTGAGGTTTACTGTATCCCTTGGACCTTGCTATTCACGATGAGACACAGAAATGGCATCGGAATTAAATAGAAAAGGCACAATGCCGACTTAAGTACAAAAAGACTGACTCTTCTTACTGTCTATGTTTTAAACCATTCCTGTGACACTAGTTATAGATTCCGATGCTTCACTCCAGGTTTACTGTATCCCTTGGACCTTCTTATTGACGATGAAACACAGAAATTGCATCGGAATTAAATACAAAAGGCACAAAGCCTACTTAAGTACAAGGAGAGTGTCTCTTCGTACTGTCTATGTTTTGAACCATTCATGTGACACTAGTTAAAGATTCCGATACTTCACTTCAGGTTTACTGTTTCCCTTGGACCTTCTTATTGACGATGAAACACAGAAATTGCATCGGATTTAAATACAAAGGGCACAATGCCGACTTAAGGATAAGAAGACTGACTCATCCTACTGTCTATGTTTTGAGCCATTTCTGTGACACTAGTTATAGAGTCCGATGCTTCACTTCATGTTTACTGTATCCCTTGGACCTTCTTATTGATGATGAATCGGGGAAATTGCATCGGAATTAAATACAAAAGGCACAATGCCGACTTAAGTACAAGAACACTCACTCTTCTTACTGTCTATATTCTGAACCATTCCAGTGACACTAGTTATAGATTCCGATGCTTCACTTCAGGTTTACTGTATCCCTTGGACCTTCCTATTGACGATGAAACACTGAAATTGCATCGGAACTACATACAAAAGGCACAATGCCGACTTAAGTACAGGGAGACTGACTCTTCTTAGTGACTATGTTTTGAACCATTCCTGTGACACTAGTTATAGTTTGCGATGCTTCACTTCTGGTTTACTGTATCATTTTGACCTTCTTATGAACGATGAAACACAGAAATTGCATCGGAATTAAATACAAAAGGCACAATGCCGACTTAAGTACAAGAAGACTGACTCTACTTACTGTCTATGTTTGAACCATTCCTGTGACACTAGTTATAGATTCCGATGCTTCACTTCAGGTTTACCGTATCCCTCTGACCATCTTATTGACGGTGAAGCACAGAAATTGCATCGGAATTTAATACGAAGCGCACAATGCCGAATTAAGTACAAGACGACTGACTCTTCTTACTGACTATGTTTTGAACCATTCCTGTGACACTAGTTATTGACTCCGATCCTTCACTTCTGGTTTACTGTATCTCTTGGACCATCTTATTGACGATGAAACACAGAAATTGCATCGGAATTAAATACAAAAGGCACAATGCCGACTTAAGGACAAGAAGAGTGACTCCTCTTACTGACTATGATTTGAACCATTCCTGTGACACTAGTTATAGATTCCGATGCTTCACTTCCGGTTTACTGTATCCCTCTGACCTTCTTATTGACGATTTAACACAGAAATTGTGTCGCAATTAAATACAAAAGGCACGATGACGACTTAAGTACAAGAAGACTGACTCTTCTTACTGTCTATGTTTGAACCATTCCTGTGGCACTAGTTATAGATTCCGATGCTTCACTTCAAGTTTACTGTATCCCTCTGACCTTCTAATTGACGGTGAAGCACAGAAATTGCATCGGAATTAAATACGAAAGGCACAATGACAAATTAAGTTCAAGAAGACTGACTCTTCTTACTGACTATGTTTTGAACCATTTCTGTGACACTAGTTATAGATTCCGATACTTCACTTCAGGTTTACTGTATCCCTCTGACCTTCTTATTGACGATGAAACACAGAAATTGGATCGGAATTTAATACAAAAGGTACAATGCCGACTTAAGTACAAGAAGACTGTCTCTTCCTACTGTCTCTGTTTTGAACCATTGCTGTGACACTAGTTATAGATTCCGATGCTTCACTTCAGGTTTACTGTATCCCTCTGACCATATTGCCGATGAAACACAGAAATTGCTTTGGAATTAAATAGAAAAGGCACAATGCCGACTTAAGGACGAGAGGACTCACTCTTCTTACTGACTATGGTTTGAACCATTCACGTGACAGTAGTTATAGATTCCGATGCTTCACTTCAGGTTTACTGTCTCCCTCTGACCTTCTTATTGACGATGAAACACAGAAATTGCATCGGAAACAAATACAAAAGCCTCAATGGCGACTTATGTACATGAACTCTGACTCTTCGTACTGTCTAAGCTTTGAACCATTCCTGTGACACTAGTTATAGATTCCGATGCTTCACTCCACGTATACTATATCCCTTGGAACTTCTTATTGACGATGAAACACAGAAATTGCATCGGAATTAAATACAAAAAGCACAATGCCAACTTAAGTACAAGAAGACTGACTCTTCTTACTGTCTATATTTTGAACCATTCCAGTGACACTAGTTATAGATTCCGATGCTTCACTTCAGGTTTACTGTATCCCTTGGACCTTCTAATTGACGATGAAACAAAGAAATTGCATCGGAATTAAATACAAAAGGCACAAAGCCGACTTAAGGACAAGAAGACTGACTCTTCTTACTGACTATGTTTTGAACCATTCCTGTGACACTAGTTAGAGATTCCGATGCTTCACTCCAGGTTTACTGTATCCCTTGGACCTTCTTATTGACGATGAAACACAGAAATTGCATCGGAATTAAATACAAAAGGCACAATGCGGACTTACGTACAAGAAGACTGGTTCTTCCTACTGTCTATGTTCTGAACCATTACTGTGTCACTAGTTTTGGAGTCCGATGCTTCACTTCAGGTTTACTGTATCCCTCTGACCTTCTTATTGACCATGAAACACAGAGATTGCATCGGAATTAAATACAAAAGGCACAATGCCCAATTAAGTTCAAGATGACTGACTCTTCTTACTGACTATGTTTTGAACCATTTCTGTGACACTAGTTATAGATTCCGATACTTCACTTCAGGTTTACTGAATCCCTCTGATCTTCTTATTGACGATGATACACAGTAATTGCATCGGTATAAAATAGAAAAGGCACAATGCCGACCTAAGTACAAGAAGACTGACTCTTCTTACTGTCTATGTTTGAACCAATCCTGTGACACTAGTTGTAGATTCCGATGCTTCACTTCAGGTTTACTGTTTCCCTTGGACCTTCTTATTGACGATGAAACACAGAAATTGCATCGGAATTAAATACAAAAGGCACAATGCCGACTTAAGTACAAGAACACTGACTCTTCCTACTGTCTATGATTTGAACCATTCCTGTGACACCAGTTATAGATTCCGACGCTTCACTTCAGGTTTTCTGTACCCCTTGTACTTTCTTATTGACGATGAAACACAGAAATTTCATCGGAATTAAATACAAAAGGCACAATGACGACTTAAGTACATGAAGACCGACTCTTCTTATTGACAATGATTTGATCCATTCCTGTGTCACTAGTTATTGATTCCGATGCTTCACTTCAGGTTTACTGTATCGCTTGGACATTCTTATTGACGATGAAACACAAAATTGTATCGGAACTAAATACAAAAAGCACATTGCCGACTTCAGGACAAGAAGACTGACTCTTCTTACTGACTTTGCTTTGAACCATTAGTGTGACACAAATTATAGATTCCGATGCTTCACTTCTGGGTTACTGTATCGCTTGGACCTTCTTATTGACGATGAAACACAGAAATTGCATCGGAATTAAATACAAAAGGCACAATGGCGACTTAAGTACAAGAAGACTGACTCTTCTTACTGTCTATACTTTGAACCATTCCTGTGGCACTAGTTATAGATTCCGATGCTTTACTCCAGGTTTACTGTATCCCTTGGACCATCTTATTGACGATGAAGCACAGAAATTGCATCGGAATTAAATGCAAAAGGCACAATGCCGACTTAAGGACAAGAAGACTGACTCTTCTTACTGACTATGTTTTTAACCATTCCTATGACACTAGCTATAGATTCCGATGCTTCACTTCAGGTTTACTGTATCCCTCTGACTTTCTTATAGACGATGAAACACAGAAATGGCAAAGGAATTAAATACAAAATGCACAATGCCGACTTAAGTGCAAGAAGACTGACTCTTCTTACTGTCTATGATTTTGAACCATTCCTGTGACACTAGTTATAGATTCCGATGCTTCACTTGAGGTTTACTGTATCCCTTGGACCTTGTTATTCACGATGAAACACAGATATTGCATCGGAATTAAATACAAAAGGCACAAAGCCTACTTAAGTACAAGGAGAGTGTCTCTTCGTACTGTCTGTGTTTTGAACCATTCATGTGACACTAGTTATTGATTCCGATGCTTCACTTCATGTTTACTGTTTCGCTTGGACCTTCTTATTGACGATGAAACACAGAAATTGCATCGGAATTAAATACAAAAGCACAATGCCGACTTAAGTACAAAAAGACTGACTCTTCTTACTGTCTATGTTTGAACCATTCCTGTGGCACTAGTTATAGATTCCGATGCTTCACTTCAAGTTTACTGTATCCCTTGGACCATCTTATTGACGATGAAGCACAGAAATTGCATCGGAATTAAATGCAAAAGGCACAATGCCGACTTAAGGACAAGAAGACTGACTCTTCTTACTGACTATGTTTTTAACCATTCCTATGACACTAGCTATAGATTCCGATGCTTCACTTCAGGTTTACTGTATCCCTCTGACTTTCTTATAGACGATGAAACACAGAAATGGCAAAGGATTTAAATACAAAATGCACAATGCCGACTTAAGTGCAAGAAGACTGACTCTTCTTACTGTCTATGACTTTGAACCATTCCTGTGACACTAGTTATAGATTCCGATGCTTCACTTGAGGTTTACTGTATCCCTTGGACCTTGTTATTCACGATGAAACACAGATATTGCATCGGAATTAAATACAAAAGGCACAAAGCCTACTTAAGTACAAGGAGAGTGTCTCTTCGTACTGTCTGTGTTTTGAACCATTCATGTGACACTAGTTATTGATTCCGATGCTTCACTTCATGTTTACTGTTTCGTTTGGACCTTCTTATTGACGATGAAACACAGAAATTGCATCGGAATTAAATACAAAAGCACTTTGCCGACTTAAGTACAAAAAGACTGACTCTTCTTACTGTCTATGTTTGAACCATTCCTGTGGCACTAGTTATAGATTCCGATGCTTCACTTCAAGTTTACTGTATCCCTCTGACCTTCTAATTGACGGTGAAGCACAGAAATTGCATCGGAATTAAATACGAAAGGCACAATGCCGAATTAAGTACAAGAAGACTGACTCTTCTTACTGACTATGTTTTGAACCATTTCTGTGACACTAGTTATAGATTCCGATACTTCTTTTCAGGTTTACTGTATTCCTCTGACCTTCTTATTGACGATGATACACAGAGATTGCATCGGTATAAAATAGAAAAGGCACAATGCCGACTTAAGTACAAGAAGACAGACTCTTCTTACTGTCTATGCTTTGAACCAATCCTGTGACACTAGTTTTGGATTCCGATGATTCACTTCATGTTTACTGTATCCCTTGGACCTTCTTATTGATGATGAATCGGGGAAATTGCATCGGAATTAAATACAAAAGGCACAATGCCGACTTAAGTACAAGAAGACTCACTCTTCTTACTGTCTATATTCTGAACCATTCCGGTGACACTAGTTATAGATTCCGATGCTTCACTTCAGGTTTACTGTATCCCTTGGACCTTCCTATTGACGATGAAACACAGAAATTGCATCGGAACTACATACAAAAGGCAGAATGCCGACTTAAGTACAAGAAGACTGACCCTTCTTAGTGACTATGTTTTGAACCATTCCTGTGACACTAGTAATAGATTGCGATGCTTCACTTCTGGTTTACTGTATCATTTTGACCTTCTTATGAACGATGAAACACAGAAATTGCATCGGAATTAAATACAAAAGGCACAATGCCGACTTAAGTACAAGATGACTGACTCTTCTTACTGTCTATGTTTGAACCATTCCTGTGACACCAGTTATAGATTCCGATGCTTCACTTCAGGTTTACCGTTTCCCTCTGACCATCTTATTGACGGTGAAGCACAGAAATTGCATCGGAATTTAATACGAAAGGCACAATGCCGAATTAAGTACAAGACGACTGACTCTTCTTACTGACTATGTTTTGAACCATTCCTGTGACACTAGTTATTGACTCCGACGCTTCACTTCAGGTTTACTGTATCTCTTTGACCTTCTTATGGACGATGAAACACAGAAATTGCATCGGAATTAAATACAAAAGGCACAATGGCGACTTCAGGACAAGAAGACTGACTCTTCTTACTGACTATGATTTGAACCATTCCTGTGACACTAGTTACAGATTCCGATGCTTCACTTCCAGTTTACTGTATCCCTCTGACCTTCTTATTGACGATGAAACACAGAAATTGCGTCGCAATTAAATACAAAAGGCACGATGACGACTTAAGTACAAGAAGACTGACTCTTCTTACTGTCTATGTTTGAACCATTCCTGTGGCACTAGTTATAGATTCCGATGCTTCACTTCAAGTTTACTGTATCCCTCTGATCTTCTTATTGACGATGAAACACAGAAATTGCATCGGAATTTAATACAAAAGGCACAATGCCGACTTAAGTACAAGAAGACTGTCTCTTCCTAATGTCTCTGTTTTGAACCATTGCTGTGACACTAGTTATAGATTCCGATGCTTCACTTCAGGTTTACTGTATCCCTCTCACCATATTGCCGATGAAACACAGAAATTGATTTGGAATTAAATACAAAAGGCACAATGCCGACTTAAGGACAAGAGGACTCACTCTTCTTACTGACTATGGTTTAAACCATTCACGTGACACTAGTTATAGATTCCGATGCTTCACTTCAGGTTTACTGTCTCCCTCTGACCTTCTTATTGACGATGAAACACAGAAATTGCATCGGAAACAAATACAAAAGCCACAATGGCGACTTATGTACATGAAGACTGACTCTTCGTACTGTCTATGCTTTGAACCATTCCTGTGACACTAGTTATAGATTCCGATGCTTCACCCCAGGTTTACTGTATCCCTTGGACCTTCTTATTGACGATGGAACACAGAAATTGCATCGGAATTAAATACAAAACGCACAATGCCCAATTAAGTTCAAGATGACTGACTCTTCTTACTGACTATGTTTTGAACCATTTCTGTGACACAAGTTATAGATTCCGATACTTCACTTCAGGTTTACTGAATCCCTCTGATCTTCTTATTGACGATGATACACAGAAATTGCATCGGTATTAAATAGAAAAGGCACAATGCCGATAAAGACAAGAAGACTGACTCTTCTTACTGACTTTGTTTTGAACCATTCCTGTGACACTAGTTATAGATTCCGATGCTTCACTCCAGGTTTACTGTATCCCTTGGACCTTCTTATTGACGATGGAACACAGAAATTGCATCGGAATTAAATACAAAAGGCACAATGCCAACTTACGTACAAGAAGACTGGTTCTTCCTACTGTCTATGTTTTGAACCATTACTGTGACACTAGTTTTGGAGTCCGATGCTTCACTTCAGGTTTACTGTATCCCTCTGACCTTCTTATTGACGATGAAACACAGAAATTGCATCGGAATTAAATACAAAAGGCACAATGCCCTATTAAGTTCAAGATGACCGACTCTTCTTACTGACTATGTTTTGAACCATTTCTGTGACACTAGTTATAGATTCCGATACTTCACTTCAGGTTTACTGAATCCCTCTGATCTTCTTATTGACGATGATACACAGAAATTGCATCGGTATTAAATAGAAAAGGCACAATGCCGACTTAAGTACAAGAAGACTGACTCTTCTTACTGGCTATGTTTGAACCAATCCTGTGACACTAGTTGTAGATTCCGATGCTTCACTTCAGGTTTACTGTATCCCTTGGACCTTCTTATTGACGATGAAACACAGAAATAGCATCGGAATTAAATACAAAAGGCACAATGCCGACTTAAGTACAAGAACACTGACTCTTCCTACTGTCTATGCTTTGATCCATTCCTGTGACACCAGTTATAGATTCCGATGCTTCACTTCAGGTTTACTGTATCCTATGTACTTTCTTATTGACGATGAAACACAGATATTTCATCGGAATTAAATACAAAAGGCACAATGCCGACTTAAGTACATGAAGACCGACTCTTCTTATTGACAATGATTTGAACCATTCCTGTGTCACTAGTTATTGGTTCCGATGCTTCACTTCAGGTTTACTGTATCGCTTGGACATTCTTATTGACGATGAAACACAAAATTGTATCGGAACTAAATACAAAAAGCACATTGCCGACATCAGGACAAGAAGACTGACTCTTCTTACTGACTTTGCTTTGAGCCATTAGTGTGACACAAGTTATAGATTCCGATGCTTCACTTCTGGTTTACTGTATCGCTTGGACCTTCTTATTGACGATGAAACACAGAAATTGCATCGGAATTAAATGCAAAAGGCACAATGCCGACTTAAGGACAAGAAGACTGACTCTTCTTACTGACTATGTTTTTAACCATTCCTGTGACACTAGCTATAGATTCCGATGCTTCATTTCAGGTTTACTGTGTCCCTCTGACTTTCTTATAGACGATGAAACACAGAAATGGCAAAGGAATTAAATACAAAATGCACAATGCCGACTTAAGTGCAAGAAGACTGACTCTTCATACTGTCTATGATTATGAACCATTCCTGTGACACTAGTTATAGATTCCGATGCTTCACTTGAGGTTTACTGTATCCCTTGGACCTTGTTATTCACGATGAAACACAGATATTGCATCGGAATTAAATACAAAAGGCACAAAGCCAACTTAAGTACAAGGAGAGTGTCTCTTCGTACTGTCTGTGTTTTGAACCATTCATGTGACACTAGTTATTGATTCCGATGCTTCACTTCATGTTTACTGTTTCGCTTGGACCTTCTTATTGACGATGAAACACAGAAATTGCATCGGAATTAAATACAAAAGCACAATGCCGACTTAAGTACAAAAAGACTGACTCTTCTTACTGTCTATGTTTGAACCATTCCTGTGGCACTAGTTATAGATTCCGATGCTTCACTTCAAGTTTACTGTATCCCTCGGACCTTCTAATTGACGGTGAAGCACAGAAATTGCATCGGAATTAAATACGAAAGGCACAATGCCGAATTAAGTACAAGAAGACTGACTCTTCTTACTGACTATGTTTTGAACCATTTCTGTGACACTAGTTATAGATTCCGATACTTCATTTCAGGTTTACTGTATCCCTCTGACCTTCTTATTGACGATGATACACAGAGATTGCATCGGTATAAAATAGAAAAGGCACAATGCCGACTTAAGTACAAGAAGACAGACTCTTCTTACTGTCTATGCTTTGAACCAATCCTGTGACACTAGTTTTGGATTCCGATGATTCACTTCATGTTTACTGTATCCCTTGGACCTTCTTATTGAGGATGAATCGGGGAATTTGCATCGGAATTAAATACAAAAGGCATAATGCCGACTTAAGTACAAGAAGACTCACTCTTCTTACTGTCTATATTCTGAACCATTCCAGTGACACTAGTTATAGATTCCGATGCTTCACTTCAGGTTTACTGTATCCTTTGGACCTTCCTATTGACGATGAAACACAGAAATTGCATCGGAACTACATACAAAAGGCAGAATGCCGACTTAAGTACAAGAAGACTGACCCTTCTTAGTGACTATGTTTTGAACCATTCCTGTGACACTAGTAATAGATTGCGATGCTTCACTTCTGGTTTACTGTATCATTTTGACCTTCTTATGAACGATGAAACACAGAAATTGCATCGGAATTAAATACAAAAGGCACAATGCCGACTTAAGTACAAGATGACTGACTCTTCTTACTGTCTATGTTTGAACCATTCCTGTGACACCAGTTATAGATTCCGATGCTTCACTTCAGGTTTACCGTATCCCTCTGACCATCTCATTGACGGTGAAGCACAGAAATTGCATCGGAATTCAATACGAAAGGCACAATGCCGAATTAAGTACAAGACGACTGACTCTTCTTACTGACTATGTTTTGAACCATTCCTGTGACACTAGTTATTGACTCCGACGCTTCACTTCAGGTTTACTGTATCTCTTTGACCTTCTTATGGACGATGAAACACAGAAATTGCATCGGAATTAAATACAAAAGGCACAATGCCGACTTCAGGACAAGAAGACTGACTCTTCTTACTGACTATGATTTGAACCATTCCTGTGACACTAGTTATAGATTCCGATGCTTCACTTCCAGTTTACTGTATCCCTCTGACCTTCTTATTGACGATGAAACACAGAAATTGCGTCGCAATTAAATACAAAAGGCACGATGACGACATAAGTACAAGAAGACTGACTCTTCTTACTGACTATGTTTGAACCATTCCTGTGGCACTAGTTATAGATTCCGATGCTTCACTTCAAGTTTACTGTATCCCTCTGACCTTCTAATTGACGGTGAAGCACAGAAATTGCATCGGAATTAAATACGAAAGGCACAATGCCCAATTAAGTTCAAGAAGACTGACTCTTCTTACTGACTATGTTTTGAACCATTTCTGTGACACTAGTTATAGATTCCGATACTTCACTTCAGGTTTCCTGTATTCCTCTGACCTTCTTATTGACGATGATACACAGAGATTGCATCGGTATAAAATAGAAAAGGCACAATGCCGACTTAAGTACAAGAAGACAGACTCTTCTTACTGTCTATGTTTGAACCATTCCTGTGGCACTAGATATAGATTCCGATGCTTCACTTCAAGTTTACTGTATCCCTCTGACCTTCTAATTGACGGTGAAGCACAGAAATTGCATCGGAATTAAATACGAAAGGCACAATGCCCAATTAAGTTCAAGAAGACTGACTCTTCTTACTGACTATGTTTTGAACCATTTCTGTGACACTAGTTATAGATTCCGATGCTTCACTTCAGGTTTACTGTATCCCTCTGACCTTCTTATTGACGATGAAACACAGAAATTGCATCGGAATTCAATACAAAAGGCACAATGCCGACTTAAGTACAAGAAGACTGTCTCTTCCTAATGTCTCTGTTTTGAACCATTGCTGTGACACTAGTTATAGATTCCGATGCTTCACTTCAGGTTTACTGTATCCCTCTCACCATATTGCCGATGAAACACAGAAATTGATTTGGAATTAAATACAAAAGGCACAATGCCGACTTAAGGACAAGAGGACTCACTCTTCTTACTGACTATGGTTTGAACCATTCACGTGACACTAGTTATAGATTCCGATGCTTCACTTCAGGTTTACTGTCTCCCTCTGACCTTCTTATTGACGATGAAACACTGAAATTGCATCGGAAACAAATACAAAAGCCACAATGGCGACTTATGTACATGAAGACTGACTCTTCGTACTGTCTATGCTTTGAACCATTCCTGTGACACTAGTTATAGATTCCGATGCTTCACTCCAGGTTTACTGTATCCCTTGGACCTTCTTATTGACGATGGAACACAGAAATTGCATCGGAATTAAATACAAAAGGCACAATGCCCAATTAAGTTCAAGATGACTGACTCTTCTTACTGACTATGTTTTGAACCATTTCTGTTACACTAGTTATAGATTCCGATACTTCACTTCAGGTTTACTGAATCCCTCTGATCTTCTTATTGACGATGATACACAGAAATTGCATCGGTATTAAATGGAAAAGGCACAATGCCGACTTAAGGACAAGAAGACTGACTCTTCTTGCTGACTATGTTTTGAACCATTCCTGTGACACTAGTTATAGTTTCCGATGCTTCACTCCAGGTTTACTGTATCCCTTGGACCTTCTTATTGACGATGGAACACAGAAATTGCATCGGAATTAAATACAAAAGGCACAATGCCAACTTACGTACAAGAAGACTGGTTCTTCCTACTGTCTATGTTTTGAACCATTACTGTGACACTAGTTTTGGAGTCCGATGCTTCACTTCAGGTTTACTGTATCCCTCTGACCTTCTTGTTGACGATGAAACACAGAAATTGCATCGGAATTAAATACAAAAGGCACAGAAGACTGACTCTTCTTACTGGCTATGTTTGAACCAATCCTGTGACACTAGTTGTAGATTCCGATGCTTCACTTCAGGCTTACTGTATCCCTTGGACCTTCTTATTGACGATGAAACACAGAAATTGCATCGGAATTAAATACAAAAGGCACAATGCCGACTTAAGTACAAGAACACTGACTCTTCCTACTGTCTATGCTTTGAACCATTCCTGTGACACCAGTTATAGATTCCGATGCTTCACTTCAGGTTTACTGTATCCTATGTACTTTCTTATTGACGATGAAACACAGAAATTTCATCGGAATTAAATACAAAAGGCACAATGCCGACTTAAGTACATGAAGACCGACTCTTCTTATTGACAATGATTTGAACCATTCCTGTGTCACTAGTTATTGGTTCCGATGCTTCACATCAGGTTTACTGTATCGCTTGGACATTCTTATTGACGATGAAACACAAAATTGTATCGGAACTAAATACAAAAAGCACATTGCCGACATCAGGACAAGAAGACTGACTCTTCTTACTGACTTTGCTTTGAACCAATAGTGTGACACAAGTTATAGATTCCGATGCTTCACTTCTGGTTTACTGTATCGCTTGGACCTTCTTATTGACGATGAAACACAGAAATTGCATCGGAATTAAATACAAAAGGCACAATGCCGACTTAAGTACATGAAGACCGACTCTTCCTACTGACTAAGATTTGAACCATTCCTGTCACACTAGTTATAGATTCCGATGCTTCACTTGAGGTTTACTGTATCCCTTGGACCTTCTTATTGACGATGAAACACAGAAATTGCATCGGAATTAAATAGAAAAGGCACAATGCCGACTTAAGTACAAGAAGACTGACTCTTCTTACTGTCTATGTTTTGAACCATTCCTGTGACACTAGTTATAGATTCCGATGCTTTACTCCAGGTTTACTGTATCCCTTGGACCATCTTATTGACGATGAAGCACAGAAATTGCATCGGAATTAAATACAAAAGGCACAATGCCGACTTAAGGACAAGAAGACTCACTCTTCTTACTGACTATGTTTTTAACCATTCCTGTGACACTAGCTATAGATTCCGATGCTTTACTTCAGGTTTACTGTATCCCTCTGACTTTCTTATAGACGATGAAACACAGAAATGGCAAAGGAATGAAATACAAAATGCGCAATGCCGACTTACGTGCAAAAAGACTGACTCTTCTTACTGTCTATGTTATGAATCATTCCTGTGACACTAGTTATAGATTCCGATGCTTCACTCCAGGTTTACTGTATCCCTTGGAACTTCTTATTGACGATGAAACACAGAAATTCCATCAGAACTAAATACAAATGGCATAAAGCCTACATAAGTACAAGGAGAGTGTCTCTTCGTACTTTCTTTGTTTTGAACCATTCATGTGACACTAGTTATAGATTCCGATGCTTCACTTCAGGTTTACTGTTTCCCTTGGACCTTCTTATTGACGATGAAACACAGAAATTGCATCGGATTTAAATACAAAGAGCACAATGCCGACTTAGGAATAAGATGACTGACTCTTCCTACTGTCTATGATTTGAACCATTTCTGTGGCACTAGTTATAGAGTCCGATGCTTCACTTCAGGTTTACTGTATCCCTTGGACCTTCTTATTGATGATGAATCACAGAAATTGCATCGGAATTAAATACAAAAGGCACAATGCCGACTCAAGTACAAGAAGACTCACTCTTCTTATTGTCTATATTTTGAACCATTCCAGTGACACTAGTTATAGATTCCGATGCTTCACTTCAGATTTACTGTATACCTTGGACATTCCTATTGTCGATGAAACACAGAAATTGCATCGGAACTACATACAAAAGCACAATGCCGACTTAAGTACAAGAAGACTGACTCTTCTTAGTGACTATGTTTTGAACCATTCCTGTGACACTAGTTATAGATTCCGATGCTTCACTTCTGGTTTACTGTATCACTTTGACCTTCTTATGATCGATGAAACACAGAAATTGCATCGGAATTAAATACAAAAGGCACAATGCCGACTTAAGTACAAGAAGACTGACTCTTCTTACTGTCTATGTTTGAACCATTCCTGTGACACTAGTTATAGATTCCGATGCTTCACTTCAGGTGTACCGTATCCCTCTGACCATCTTATTGACGGTGAAGCACAGAAATTGCATCGGAATTTAATACGAAAGGCACAATGCCGAATTAAGTACAAGACGACTGACTCTTCTTACTGACTATGTTTTGAACCATTTCTGTGACACTAGTTATAGATTCCGATACTTCACTTCAGGTTTACTGTATCCCTCTGACCTTCTTATTGACGATGATACACAGAGATTGCATCGGTATAAAATAGAAAAGGCACAATGCCGACTTAAGTACAAGAAGACAGACTCTTCTTACTGTCTATGCTTTGAACCAATCCTGTGGCACTAGTTATGGAGTCCGATGCTTCACTTCAGGTTTACTGTATCCCTTGGACCTTCTTATTGATGATGAATCACAGAAATTGCATCGGAATTAATTACAAAAGGCACAATGCCGACTCAAGTACAAGAAGACTCACTCTTCTTACTGTCTATATTTTGAACCATTCCAGTGACACTAGCTATAGATTCCGATGCTTCACTTCAGGTTTACTGTATACCTTGGACATTCCTATTGACGATGAAACACAGAAACTGCATCGGAACTACATACAAAAGGCACAATGCCGACTTAAGTACAAGAAGACTGACTCTTCTTAGTGACAATGTTTTGAACCATTCCTGTGACACTAGTTATAGATTCCGATGCTTCACTTCTGGTTTACTGTATCACTTTGACCTTCTTATGAACGATGAAACACAGAAATTGCATCGGAATTAAATACAAAAGGCACAATGCCGACTTAAGTACAAGAAGACTGACTCTTCTTACTGTCTATGTTTGAACTAATCCTGTGACTCTAGTTGTAGATTCCGATGCTTCACTTCAGGTTTACTGTATCCCTTGGACCTTCTTATTGACGATGAAACACAGAAATTGCATCGGAATTAAATACAAAAGGCACAATGCCGACTTAAGTACAAGAACACTGACTCTTCCTACTGTCTATGCTTTGAACCATTCCTGTGACACCAGTTATAGATTCCGATGCTTCACTTCAGGTTTACTGTATCCCTTCGACCTTCCTATTGACGATGAAACACAGAAATTGCATCGGAACTACATACAAAAGGCACAATGCCGACTTAAGTACAAGAAGACTGACTCTTCTTAGTGACTTTGCTTTGAACCATTAGTGTGACACAAATTATAGATTCCGATGCTTCACTTCTGGTTTACTGTATCGCTTGGACCTTCTTATTGACGATGAAACACAGAAACTGCATCGGAATTAAATACAAAAGGCACAATGCCGACTTAAGTACATGAAGACCGACTCTTCCTACTGACTAAGATTTGAACCATTCCTGTCACACTAGTTATAGATTCCGATGCTTCACTTGAGGTTTACTGTATCCCTTGGACCTTCTTATTGACGATGAAACACAGAAATTGCATCGGAATTAAATACAAAAGGCACAATGCCGCCTTAAGTACAAGAAGACTGACCCTTCTTACTGTCTATGTTTTGAACCATTCCTGTGACACTAGTTATAGATTCCGATGCTTTACTCCAGGTTTACTGTATCCCTTGGACCATCTTATTGACGATGAAGCACAGAAATTGCATCGGAATTAAATACAAAAGGCACAATGCCGACTTAAGGACAAGAAGACTGACTCTTCTTACTGACTATGTTTTTAACCATTCCTGTGACACTAGCTATACATTCCGCTGCTTCACTTCAGGTTTACTGTATCCCTCTGACTTTCTTATAGACGATGAAGCACAGAAATGGCAAAGGAATAAAATACAAAATGCACAATGCCGACTTAAGTGCAAAAAGACTGACTCTTCTTACTGTCTATGCTTTTGAACCATTCCTGTGACACTAGTTACAGATTTCGTTGCTTCACTTGAGGTTTACTGTATCCCTTGGACCTTGTTATTCACGATGAAACACAGAAATCGCATCGGAATTAAATAGAAAAGGCACAATGCCGACCTAAGTACAAAAAGACTGACTCTTCTTACTGACTATGTTATGAACCATTCCTGTGACACTAGTCAGAGATTCCGATGCTTCACTCCAGGTTTACTGTATCCCTTGGAACTTCTTATTGACGATGAGACACAGAAATTGCATCGGAATTAAATACAAATGGCACAAAGCCTACTTAAGTACAAGGAGAGTGTCTCTTCGTACTTTCTGTGTTTTGAACCATTCATGTGACACTAGTTATTGATTCCGATGCTTCACTTCAGGTTTACTGTTTCCCTTGGACCTTCTTATTGACGATGAAACACAGAAATTGCATCGGATTTAAATACAAAGAGCACAATGCGGACTTAAGAATAAGAAGACTGACTCTTCCTACTGTCTATGATTTGAACCATTTCTGTGGCACTAGTTATAGAGTCCGATGCTTCACTTCAGGTTTACTGTATCCCTTGGACCTTCTTATTGATGATGAATCACAGAAATTGCATCGGAATTAAATACAAAAGGCACAATGCCGACTCAAGTACAAGAAGACTCACTCTTCTTACTGTCTATATTTTGATCCATCCCAGTGACACTAGTTATAGATTCCGATGCTTCACTTCAGGTTTACTGTATTCCTTCGACCTTCCTATTGACGATGAAACACAGAAATTGCATCGGAACTACATACAAAAGGCACAATGCCGACTTAAGTACAAGAAGACTGACTCTTCTTAGTGACTATGTTTTGAACCATTCCTGTGACACTAGTTATAGATTCCGATGCTTCACTTCTGGTTTACTGTATCACTTTGACCTTCTTATGAACGATGAAACACAGAAATTGC
The DNA here is from genome assembly GCF_021461385.2 of Schistocerca piceifrons. Classification (NCBI taxonomy): domain Eukaryota; kingdom Metazoa; phylum Arthropoda; class Insecta; order Orthoptera; family Acrididae; genus Schistocerca; species Schistocerca piceifrons. The sequence continues at coordinate 385,964 of NW_025727949.1, forward strand.
ATCGGAATTAAATACAAAAGGCACAATGCCGACTTAAGTACAAGAAGGCTGACTCTTCTTACTGTCTATGTTTGAACCATTCCTGTGACACTAGTTGTAGATTCCGATGCTTCACTTCAGGTTTACCGTATCCCTCTGACCATCTTATTGACGGTGAAGCACAGAAATTGCATCGGAATTTAATACGAAAGGCACAATGCCGAATTAAGTACAAGACGACTGACTCTTCTTACTGACTATGTTTTGAACCATTCCTGTGACACTCGTTATTGACTCCGAAGCTTCACGTCAGGGTTACTGTATCTCTTGGACCTTCTTATTGACGATGAAACACAGAAATTGCGTCGGAATTAAATACAAAATGCTCAATGCCGACTTAAGGACAAGAAGACTGACTCTTCTTACTGACTATGCTTTGAACCATTCCTGTGACACTAGTTATAGATTCCGATGCTTCACTTCCGGTTTACTGTATCCCTTGGACCTTCTTATTGACGATGAAACACAGAAATTGCATCGCAATTAAATACAAAAGGCACGATGCCGACTTATGTACAAGAAGACTGACTCTTCTTACTGTCTATGTTTGAACCATTCCTGTGACGCTAGTTATAGATTCCGATGCTTCATTTCAAGTTTACTGTATCCTTCTGACCTTCTAATTGACGGTGAAGTATAGAAATTGCATCGGAATTAAATACGAAAGGCACAATGCCCAATTAAGATCAAGAAGACTGACTCTTCTTACTGACTATGTTTTGAACCATTTCTGTGACACTAGTTACAGATTCCGATACTTCACTTCAGGTTTACTGTATCCCTCTGACCTTCTTATTGACGATGATACACAGAGATTGCATCGGTATAAAATAGAAAAGGCACAATGCCGACTTAAGTACAAGAAGACAGACTCTTCTTACTGTCTATGTTTTAAACGAATCCTGTGACACTACTTGTAGATTCCGATGCTTCACTTCAGGTTTACTGTATCCCTTGGACATTCTTATTGACGATGAAACGCAAAATTGTATCGGAATTAAATACAAAAGGCACAATGCCGACTTAAGGACAAGAAGACTGACATTTCTTACTGACTTTGTTTTGAACCATTAGTGTGACACTAGTTATAGATTTCGATGCTTCACTTCAGGTTTACTGTATCGCTTGGACCATCTTATTGACGATGAAACACAGAAATTGCATCGGAATTAAATACTAAAGGCACAATGCCGACTTAAGTACAAGAAGACTGACTCTTCTTACTGTCTATGTTTTGAACCATTCCATGGACACTAGTTATAGATTCCGATGCTTTACTCCAGGTTTACTGTATCCCTTGGACCTTGTTATTCACGATGAAACACAGAAATTGCATCGGAATTAAATAGAAAAGGCACAATGCCGACTTAAGTTCAAGAAGACTGACTCTTCTTACTGACTATGTTTTGAACCATTCCTGTGACACTAGTTATAGATTCCGATGCTTCACTTCAGGTTTCCTGTATCCCTTGGACCTTCTTATTGACGATGAAACAGAGAAATTGCATCGGCATTAAATACTAAAGGCAAAATGCCGACTTAAGTACTCGAAGACTGACTCATCTTACTGTCTATGAATTAAACCATTCCTGTGACACTAGTTACAGATTCCGAAGCATCACTCCAGGTTTACTGTGTCTCTTGGACCTTCTTATTGACGATGAAACACAGAAATTGCATCGGAATTAAATACAAATGGCACAATGCTGACTTAAGTACAAGAAGACTGTCTCTTCGTACTGTCTATGTTTTGAAACATTCAGGCGACACTAGTTATAGATTCCGATGCTTCACTTCAGGTTTACTGTTTCCCTTGGACCTTCTTATTGACGATGAGACACAGAAATTGCATCGTATTTAAATACAAAGGGCACAATGCCGACTTAAGGAAAAGAAGACTCACTCTTCCGACTGTGTATGTTTTGAACCATTTCTGTGACACTAGTTATAGAGTCCGATGCTTCACTTCAGGTTTACTGTATCCCTTGGACATTCTTATTGACGATGAATCACAGAAATTGCATCGGAATTAAATACAAAAGGCACAATGCCGACTTAAGTACAAGAAGACTCACACTTCTAACTGTCTATATTTTGAACCATTCCAGTGACACTAGTTATAGATTCCGATGCTTCATTTCAGGTTTACTGTATCCCTCTGACCTTCTTATTGACGATGAAACACAGAAATTGCATCGGAATTAAATAGAAACGGCACAATGCCGACTTATGTACAAGAAGACTGACTCTTCTTACTGACTGTGTTTTGAACCTTTCATGTGACACTAGTTATAGATTCCGATGCTTCACTTAAGGTTTACTGTATCCCTCTGACCTTCTTATTGACGATGAAACACAGAAATTGCATCGCAATTAAATACAAAAGGCACGATGCCGACTTATGTACAAGAAGACTGACTCTTCTTACTGTCTATGTTTGAACCACTCCTGTGACACTAGTTATAGATTCCGATGCTTCACTTCAAGTTTACTGTATCCCTCTGACCTTCTAATTGACGGTGAAGCACAGAAATTGCATCGGAATTAAACACGAAAGGCACAATGCCCAATTAAGATCAAGAAGACTGACTCTTCTTACTGACTATGTTTTGAACCATTTCTGTGACACTAGTTATAGATTCCGATACTTCACTTCAGGTTTACTGTATCCCTCTGACCTTCTTATTGACGATGATACACAGAGATTGCATCGGTATAAAATAGAAAAGGCACAATGCCGACTTAAGTACAAGAAGACAGACTCTTCTTACTGTCTATGTTTTGAACCAATCCTGTGACACTAGTTGTAGATTCCGATGCTTCACTTCAGGTTTACTGTATCCCTTGGACGTTCTTATTGTCGATGAAACACAAAATTGTATCGGAATTAAATACAAAAGGCACAATGCCGACTTAAGGACAAGAAGACTGACTCTTCTTACTGATTTTGTTTTGAACCATTAGTGTGACACTAGTTATAGATTCCGATGCTTCACTTCAGGTTTACTGTATCGCTTGGACCTTCTTATTGACGATGAAACACAGAAATTGCATCGGAATTAAATACAAAAGGCATAATGCCGACTTACGTACAAGAAGACTGACTCTTCTTACTGTCTATGTTTTGAACCATTCCTGTGACACTAGTTATAGATTCCGATGCTTTACTCCAGGTTTACTGTATCCCTTGGACCATCGTATTGACGATGAAACACAGAAATTGCATCGAAATTAAATACAAACGGCACAATGCCGACTTAAGGACAAGAAGACTGACTCTTCTTACTGACTATGTTTTGAACCATTCTTGTGACACTAGGTATAAATTTCGATGCTTCACTTCAGGTTTACTGTATCCCTCTGACTTTCTTATAGACGATGAAACACAGAAAATGCATCGGAGTTAAATACAAAAGGCACAATGCCGACTTAAGTACAAGAAGACTGACTCTTCTTACTGTCTATGTTTTGAACCATTCCATGGACACTAGTTATAGATTCCGATGCACCACTCCAGGTTTACTGTATCCCTTGGGCCTTGTTATTCACGATGAAACACAGAAATTGCATCGGAATTAAATAGAAAAGGCACAATGCCGACTTAAGTTAAAGAAGAATGACTCTTCTTACTGACTATGTTTTGAACCATTCCTGTGACACTAGTTATAGATTCCGATGCTTCACTTCAGGTTTCCTGTATCCCTTGGACCTTCTTATTGACGATGAAACAGAGAAATTGCATCGGCATTAAATACTAAATGCAAAATGCCGACTTAAGTACACGAAGACTGACTCATCTTACTGTCTATGAATTGAACCATTCCTGTGACACTAGTTATAGATTCCGATGCATCACTCCAGGTTTACTGTGTCTCTTGGACCTTCTTATTGACGATGAAACACAGAAATTGCATCGGAAGTAAATACAAATGGCCCAATGCCGACTTAAGGAAAAGAAGACTCACTCTTCCGACTGTCTATGTTGTGAACCATTTCTGTGACACTAGTTATAGAGTCCGATGCTTCACTTCAGGTTTACTGTATCCCTTGGACCTTCTTATTGACGATGAGACACAGAAATTGCATCGTATTTAAATACAAAGGGCACAATGCCGACTTAAGGAAAAGAAGACCCACTCTTCCGACTGTCTATGTTTTGAACCATTTCTGTGACACTAGTTATAGAGTCCGATGCTTCACTTCAGGTTTACTGTATCCCTTGGACATTCTTATTGACGATGAATCACAGAAATTGCATCGGAATTAAATACAAAAGGCACAATGCCGACTTATGTTCAAGAAGACTCACACTTCTAACTGTCTATATTTTGAACCATTCCAGTGACACTAGTTATAGATTCCGATGCTTCACTTCAGGTTTAATGTATCCCTTGTACTTTCTTATTGACGATGAAACACAGAAATTGCATCGGAATTAAATAGAAACGGCATAATTCCGACATATGTACAAGAAGACTGACTCCTCTTACTGTCTATGTTTTGAACCAATCCTGTGACACTAGTTGTAGATTCCGATGCTCACTTCAGGTTTACTGTATCCCTTGGACCTTCTTATTGACGATGAAACACAGAAATTGCATCGGAATTAAATACAAAAGGCACAATGCCGAGTTAAGTACAAGAACACTGACTCTTCTTACTGTCTATGGTTTGAACCATTCCCATGACATTAGTTATAGGTTCCGATGCTTCCCTTAATGTTTACTGTATCCCTTGTACCTTCTTATTGACGATGAAACACAGATATTGCATCCGAATGAAATACAAATGGCACGAAGCCGACTCAAGTACATGAAGACCGACTCTTCTTATTGACAATGATTTCAACCATTCCTGTGACACTAGTTATAGATTCCGATGCTTCACTTCAGGTTTACTGTATCCCTTGGACATTCTTATTGACGATGAAACAAAGAAATTGCATCGGAATTAAATACAAATGCACAATGCCGACTTAAGTACAAGAAGACTGACTCTTCTTACTGACTATGTTTTGAACCATTCCTGTGACACTAGTTAAGGACTCCGATGCTTCACTTCAGGTTTACTGTATCCCTTGGACCTCCTTATTGACGATGAAACACAGAAATTGCATCGGAATTAAATACAAAAGGCAAAATGCCGACTTATGTACACGAACACTGACTCTTCTTACTTTCTATGTTTCCAACCATTCCTGTGACACTAGCTATAGATTCCGATGCTCCACTCCAGGTTCACTGTATCCGTTGGACCTTCTTATTGACGATGAAACACAGAAATTGCATCGTATTTAAATACAAAGGGCACAATGCCGACTTAAGGAAAAGAAGACTCACTCTTCCGACTGTCTATGTTTTGAACCATTTCTGTGACACTAGTTATAGAGTCCGATGTATCACTTCAGGTTTACTGTATCCCTTGGACATTCTTATTGACGATGAATCACAGAAATTGCGTCGGAATTAAATACAAAAGGCACAATGCCGACTTAAGTACAAGAAGACTCACACTTCTAACTGTCTATATTTTGAACCATTCCAGTGACACTAGTTATAGATTCCGATGCTTCACTTCAGGTTTACTGTATCCCTCTGACCTTCTTATTGTCGATGAGACACAGAAATTGCATCGGAATTAAATAGAAAAGCCACAATGCCGACTTATGTACTAGAAGACTGACTATTCTTACTGACTTTGTTTTGAACCATTAGTGTGACACTAGTTATAGATTCCGATGCTTCACTTCAGGTTTACTGTATCGCTTGCACCTTCTTATTGACGATGAAACACAGAAATTGCATCGGAATTAAATACAAAAGGCACAATGCCGACTTACGTACAAGAAGACTGACTCTTCTTACTGTCTATGTTTTGAACCATTCCTGTGACACTAGTTATAGATTCCGATGCTTTACTCCAGGTTTACTGTATCCCTTGGACCATCTTATTGACGATGAAACACAGAAATTGCATCGAAATTAAATATAAAAGGCAGAACGCCGACTTAAGGACAAGAAGACTGACTCTTCTTACTGATTATGTTTTGAACCATTCCTGTGACACTAGGTATAAATTTCGATGCTTCACTTCAGGTTTACTGTATCGATCTGACTTTCTTATAGACGATGAAACACAGAAAAGGCATCGGAGTTAAATACAAAAGGCACAATGCCGACTTAAGTACAAGAAGACTGACTCTTCTTACTTTCTATGTTTTGAGCCATTCCATGGACACTAGTTATAGATTCCGATGCACCACTCCAGGTTTACTGTATCCCTTGGACCTTGTTATTCTCGATGAAACACAGAAATTGCATCGGAATTAAATAGAAAAAGCACAATGCCGACTTAAGTTCAAGAAGACTGACTCTTCTTACTGACTATGCTTTGAACCATTCCTGTGACACTAGTTATAGATTCCGATGCTTCACTTCAGGTTTCCTGTATCCCTTGGACCTTCTTATTGACGATGAAACAGAGAAATTGCATCGGCATTAGATACTAAAGGCAAAATGCCGACTTAAGTACACGAAGACTGACTCATCTTACTGTCTATGAATTGAACCATTCCTGTGACACTAGTTATAGATTCCGATGCATCACTCCAGGTTTACTGTGTCTCTTGGACCTTCTAATTGACGATGAAACACAGAAATTGCATCGGAATTAAATAGAAACGGCACAATGCCGACTTATGTACAAGAAGACTGACTCTTCTTACTGTCTATGGTTTGAACCATTCCTGTGACATTAGTTATAGGTTCCGATGCTTCACTTCATGTTTACTGTATCCCTTGTACCTTCTTATTGACGATGAAACACAGAAATTGCATCCGAATTAAATACAAATGGCACGAAGCCGACTCAAGTACATGAAGACCGACTCTTCTTATTGACAATGATTTCAACCATTCCTGTGACACTAGTTATAGATTCCGATGCTTCACTTCAGGTTTACTGTATCCCTTGGACATTCTTATTGACGATGAAACAAAGAAATTGCATCGGAATTAAATACAAATGCACAATGCCGACTTAAGTACAAGAAGACTGACTCTTCTTACTGACTATGATTTGAACCATTCCTGTGACACTAGTTAAGGACTCAGATGCTTCACTTCAGGTTTACTGTATCCCTTGGACCTCCTTATTGACGATTAAACACAGAAATTGCATCGGAATTAAATACAAAAGGCAAAATGCCGACTTATGTACACGAACACTGACTCTTCTTACTTTCTATGTTTCGAACCATTCCTGTGACACTAGCTATAGATTCCGATGCTCCACTCCATGTTTACTGTATCCGTTGGACCTTCTTATAGACGATGAAACACAGAAATTGCATCGTATTTAAATACAAAGGGCACAATGCCGACTTAAGGAAAAGAAGACTCACTCTTCCGACTGTCTATGTTTTGAACCATTTCTGTGACACTAGTTATAGAGTCCGATGCATCACTTCAGGTTTACTGTATCCCTTGGACATTCTTATTGACGATGAATCACAGAAATTGCATTGGAATTAAATACAAAAGGCACAATGGCGACTTAAGTACAAGAAGACTCACACTTCTAACTGTCTATATTTTGAACCATTCCAGTGACACTAGTTATAGATTCCGATGCTTCACTTCAGGTTTACTGTATCCCTCTGACCTTCTTATTGTCGATGAAACACAGAAATTGCATCGGAATTAAATAGAAAAGGCACAATGCCGACTTATGTACAAGAAGACTGACTCTTCTTACTGACTTTGTTTTGAACCATTAGTGTGACACTAGTTATAGATTCCGATGCTTCACTTCAGGTTTACTGTATCGCTTGGTCCTTCTTATTGACGATGAAACACAGAAATTGCATCGGAATTAAATACAAAAGGCACAATGCCGACTTACGTACAAGAAGACTGACTCTTCTTACTGTCTATGTTTTGAACCATTCCTGTGACACTAGTTATAGATTCCGATGCTTTACTCCAGGTTTACTGTATCCCTTGGACCATCTTATTGACGATGAAACACAGAAATTGCATCGAAATTAAATATAAAAGGCACAATGCCGACTTAAGGACAAGAAGACTGACTCTTCTTACTGACTATGTTTTGAACCATTCCTGTGACACTAGGTATAAATTTCGATGCTTCACTCCAGGTTTACTGTATCCCTCTGACTTTCTTATAGACGATGAAACACAGAAAAGGCATCGGAGTTAAATACAAAAGGCACAATGCCGACTTAAGTACAAGAAGACTGACTCCTCTTACTGTCTATGTTTTGAACCATTCCATGGACACTAGTTATAGATTCCGATGCACCACTCCAGGTTTACTGTATCCCTTGGACCTTGTTATTCACGATGAAACACAGAAATTGCATCGGAATCAAATAGAAAAGGCACAATGCCGCCTTAAGTTCAAGAAGACTGACTCTTCTTACTGACTATGTTTTGAACCATTCCTGTGACACTAGTTATAGATTCCGATGCTTCACTTCAGGTTTCCTGTATCCCTTGGACCTTCTTATTGACGATGAAACAGAGAAATTGCATCGGCATTAAATACTAAAGGCAAAATGCCGACTTAAGTACACGAAGACTGACTCATCTTACTGTCTATGAATTGAACCATTACTGTGACACTAGTTATAGATTCCGATGCATCACTCCAGGTTTACTGTGTCTCTTGGACCTTCTTATTGACGATGAAACACAGAAATTGCATCGGAATTAAATACAAATGGCACAATGCCGACTTAAGTACAAGAAGACTGTCTCTTCGTACTGTCTATGTTTTGAATCATTCCGGCGACACTAGTTATAGATTCCGATGCTTCACTTCAGGTTTACTGTTTCCCTTGGACCTTCTTATTGACGATGAGACACAGAAATTGCATTGTATTTAAATACAAAGCGCACAATGCCGACTTAAGGAAAAGAAGACTCACTCTTCCGACTGTCTATGTTTTGAACCATTTCTGTGACACTAGTTATAGAGTCCGATGCTTCACTTCAGGTTTACTGTATCCCTTGGACATTCTTATTGATGATGAATCACAGAAATTGCATCGGAATTAAATACAAAAGGCACAATGCCGACTTAAGTACAAGAAGACTCACACTTCTAACTGTCTATATTTTGTACCATTCCAGTGACACTAGTTATAGATTCCGATGCTTAACTTCAGGTTTACTGTATCCCTCTGACCTTCTTATTGACGATGAAACACAGAAATTGCATCGGAATTAAATAGAAACGGCACAATGCCGACTTATGTGCAAGAAGACTGACTCTCCTTACTGTCTATGGTTTGAACCATTCCTGTGACATTAGTTATAGGTTCCGATGCTTCACTTCATGTTTACTGTATCCCTTGGACATTCTTATTGACGATGAAACAAAGAAATTGCATCGGAATTAAATACAAATGCACAATGCCGACTTAAGTACAAGAAGACTGACTCTACTTACTGACTATGCTTTGAACCATTCCTGTGACACTAGTTAAGGGCTCCGATGCTTCACTTCAGGTTTACTGTATCCCTTGGACCTTCTTATTGACGCTGAAACACAGAAATTGCATCGGAATTAAATACAAAAGGCAAAATGCCGTCTTATGTACACGAACACTGACTCTTCTTACTTTCTATGTTTCGAACCATTCCTGTGACACTAGCTATAGATTCCGATGCTCCACTCCAGGTTTACTGTATCCGTTGGACCTTCTTATTGACGATGAAACACAGAAATTACATCGGTATTAAATACAAAAGGCACAATGCCGACTTAAGTACAAGAACACTGACTCTTCTTACTGTCTATGTTTTGAACCATTCCTGTGACACTAGTTATAGATTCCGATGCTTCACTCCAGGTTTACTGTATCCCTTGGACCTACTTATTGACGATGAAACACAGAAATTGCATCGGAATTAAATACAAAAGGCACAATGCCGACTAAAGGACAAGAAGGCTGACACTCCTTACTGACTATGTTTTGAACCAGTCCTGTGACACTAGCTATAGATTCCGATGCTTCACTTCAGGTTTACTGTATCCCTCTGACTTTCCTATTGACAATGAAACACAGAAATGGCATCGGAGTAAAATACAAAAGGCACAATGCCGACTTAAGTTCAAGAAGACTGACTCTTGTTACTGTCTATGATTTGAACCATTCCATTGACACTAGTTATAGATTCCGGAGCTTCACTCCAGGTTTACTCTATCAATTGGACCTTGTTATTGACGATAAAACACTGATATTCCATTGGCATTAAATAGAAAAGGCACAATGCCGACTTAAGTACAAGAAGACTGACTCTTCTTACTGACTATAATTTGAACCATTCCTGTGACACTAGTTATAGATTTCGATGCTTCACTCCAGGTTTACTGTATCCCTTGGACCTTCTTATTGACAATGAAGCACAGATATTGCACCGGAATTAAATACAACAGTCACAATGCCGACATAAGGAGAAGAAGACTGACTCTTCTTACTGACTATGTTTTGAACCATTCCTGTGACACTAGTTATCGATTCCGATGCTTCACTTCGGGTTTACTGTATCCCTGGGGCCTTCTTATTGACGATAAATCACAGAAATTGCATCGGGATTAAATACATATGGCACAATGCCGACTTAAGTACAAGAAGACTGACTCTTCTTACTGTCTATATTTTGAACCAATCCAGTGGCACCAGTTATAGATTCCGATGCATCACTTCTGGTTTACTGAACCCCATGGACCTTCTTATTGACGATGAAACACAGAAATTGCATCGGAATTAAATACAAAAGGCACAATGCCGACTTAAGTACAAGAAGACTGACTTTTCTTACTGCCTATGTTTTGAACCATTACTGTGACTCTAGTTATAGATTCCGATGCTTCACTCCAGGTTTACTATATCCCTTGGACCTTCTTATTGACGATGAAACACAGAAATTGCATCGGAATTAAATACAAAAGGCACAATGCCGAATTAAGTACAAGTAGACTGACTCTTCTTACTGACTATGTTTGAACCATTCCTGTGACACTAGTTATAGATTCCGATGCTTCACTTCAGTTTTACTGTATCCCTCTGACCTTCTTATTGACGATGAAACACAGAAATTGTATCGGATTTCAATAGAAAAGGCACAATGCCAACTTAAGTGCAAGAAGGTTGACTCTTCTTACTGTCTATGTTTTGAACCAATCCTGTGACACTACATGTAGATTCCGATGCTTCACTTCAGGTTTACTGTATCCCTTGGACAATCTTATTGACGATGAAACACAGAAATTGAATCGGAATTAAATACAAAAGGCACAATGCCGACATAAGTACAAGAACACTGATTCTTCCTACTGTCTATGTTTTGAACCATTCCTGTGACACTAGTTATGGATTCCGATGCTTCACTTCGGTTTACTGTATCCCTTGTACGTTCTTATTAACGATGAAACACAGAAATTGCATCGGAATTAAATACAAAAGGCACAATGCCGACTTAAGTACATCAAGACCGACTCTTCTTATTGACAATGACTTGCACCATTCCTGTGACACTAGTTACAGATTCCGATGCTTCACTTCCAGTTTGCTGTATCCCTCTGACCTTCTTATTGACGATGAAACACAGATATTGCATCGGAATTAAATACAAAAGGCTCAATGCAGACTTAAGTACAAGAAGACTGACTCTTCTTACTGTCTATGTTTGAACCATTCCTTTGACACTAGTTATAGATTCCGATGCTTCACTTCAGGTTTACTGTATCCCTCTGACCTTCTTATTGACGGTGAAGCACAGAAATTGCATCGGAATTAAATACGAAAGGCACAATGCCGACTTAAGTACACGAAGACTGACTCTTCTTACTGTCTATTTTTTGAACCATTCCTAAGACACTAGTTATAGATTCCGATGCTACACTCCAGGTTTACCGTATCATTTGGACCTTCTTATTGACGATGAAACACAGAAATTGCATCTTAATTAAATACAAAAGGCACAATGCCGACTTAAGGACAAGAAGACTGACTCTTCTTACTGACTATGTTTTGAACCATTCCTGTGACACTAGTTATAGATTCCGATGCTTCACTTCAGGTTTACTATATCCCTGGGACCTTCTTATTGACGATGAATCACAGAAATTGCATCGGAATTAGATACATAAGGCACAATGCCGACTTAAGTACAAGAAGACTGACTCTTCTTACTGTCTATCTTTTGAACCAATCCAGTGACACTAGTTATAGATTCCGATGCTTCACTTCAGGTTTACTGAACCCCATGGACCTTCTTATTGACGATGAAACACAGAAATTGCTTCGGAATTAAATACAAAAGGCACAATGCCGACTTAAGTACAAGAAGACTGACTTTTCTTACTGCCTATGTTTTGAACCATTACTGTGACTCTAGTTATAGATTCCGATGCTTCACTCCAGGTTTACTGTATCCCTTGGACCTTCTTATTGACGATGAGACACAGAAATTGCATCGGAATTAAATACAAAAGGCACATTGCCGAATTAAGTACAAGTAGACTGACTCTTCTTACTGACTATGTTTGAACCATTCCTGTGACATTAGTTATAGATTCCGATGCTTCACTTCAGGTTTACTGTATCCCTTGGACCTTCGTATTGACGATGAAACACAGAAATTGCATCTGAATTAAATACAAAAGGCACAATGCCGACTTAAGGACAAGAAGACTGACTCTTCTTACTGACTTTGTTTTGAACCATTAGTGTGACACTAGTTATAGATTCCGATGCTTCACTTCAGGTGTACTGTATCCCTCTGACCTTATTGCCGATGAAACACAGAAATTGCATCGGAATTAAATACAACAGTCACAATGCCGACTTAAGGACAAGAAGACTGACTCATCTTACTGACTATGTTTTGAACCATTCCTGTGACACTAGTTATAGATTCCGATGCTTCACTTCAGGTTTACTGTATCCCTGGGACCTTCTTATTGACGATGAATCACAGAAATTGCATCGGAATTAAATACATAAGGCACAATGCCGACTTAAGTACGAGAAGACTGACTCTTCTTACTGTCTATTTTTGAACCAATCCAGTGACACTAGTTATAGATTCCGATGCTTCACTTCAGGTTTACTGTACCCCTAGGACCTTCTTATTGTCGATGAAACACAGAAATTGCATCGGAATTAAATACAAAAGGCACATTGCGAATTAAGTACAAGTAGACTGACTCTTCTTACTGACTCTGTTTGAACCATTCCTGTGACATTAGTTATAGATTCCGATGCTTCGCTTCAGGTTTACTGTATCCCTCTGACCTTCTTATTGACGGTGAAGCACAGAAAATGCAATCGGAATTAAATTCGAAGGGCACAATGCCGACTTAAGTACACGAAGACTGACTCTTCTTACTGTCTATGCTTTGAACAATTCCTGGGACACTAATTATAGATTCCGATGCCTCACTCCAGGTTTACCATATTATTTGGACCTTCTTATTGACGATGAAACACATAAATTGCATCGGAATTAAATGCAAAAGGCATAATGCCGACTGAAGTACAAGAAGACTGACTCTTCTTACTGTCTATGATTTGAACCATTCCTGTGACACTAATTATAGATTCCGATGCTTCACTCCTGGCTTACTGTATCCCTTGGACCTTCTAATTGACGATGAAACACAGAAATTGCATCGGAATTAAATACAAAAGGCACAATGCCTACTTAAGGACAAGAAGACTCACTCTTCTTACTGACTTTGTTTTGAACCATTCCTGTGACACTAGCTATAGATTCCGATGCTTCACTTCAGGTTTACTGTATCCCTCTGAGTTTCTTATTGACGATGAAACACTGAAATGGCATCGGAGTTAAATACAAAAGGCACAATGCCGACTTAAATACAAGAAGACTGACTCTTCTTACTGTCTATGATTTGAACCATTCCATTGACACTAGTTATAGATTCCGATGCTTCACTAAAGGTTTACTGTATCCCTTGGACCTTGTTATTGACGATGAAACACAGAAATTGCATCGGAATGAAATTGAAAAGGCACAATGCCGACTTAAGTACAAGAAGACTGACTCTTCTTACTGACTATGTTTTGAACCATTCCTGTGACACTAGTTATATATTCCGATGCTTCACTTCAGGTTTGCTGTATCCCTTGGACCCTCTTATTGACGATGAAACACAGAAATTGCATCGGAATTAAATACAAAAGGCAAAATGCCGGCTTAAGTACACGAAGACTGACTCTGCTTACTGTCTATGTTTTGAACCATTCCTGTGACACTAGTTATAGATTCCGATGCTTCACTCCAGGTTTACTGTATCCCTTGGACCTTCTTATTGACGATGAAACACAGATATTGCATCGGAATTAAATACAAAAGGCACAATGCCGACTTAAGGACAAGAAGACTGACTCTTCTTACTGACTTTGTTTTGAACCATTCCTGTGATACTAGTTATAGATTCCGATGCTTCACTTCAGGTATATTGTATCCCTCTGACCTTCGTATTGTCGATGAATCACAGAAATTGCACCGGAATTAAATAGAAAAGGCACAATTTCGACTTAAGTAACAAGAAGACTGACTCTTCTTACTGCCTATGGTTTGAACCATTCCTGTGACACTAGGTATAGATACCGATGCTTCACTCCAGCTTTACTGTATCCCTTGGACCTTCTTATTGACGATGAAACACAGAAATGTCATCGGAATTAAATTGAAAAGGCACAATGCCAACTTAAGTACAAGTAGACTGACTCCTCTTACTGACTGTGTTTGAACCATTCCTGTGACACTAGTCATAGATTCCGATGCTTCACTTCAGAATTACAGTATACCTTGGACCTTCTTATTGACGATCAAACACAAAAATTGCATCGGAATAAAATCCAAAAGGCACAATGCCGACTTACGTACAAGAAGACTGACTCTTCCCACTGTCTATGCTTTGAATCATTCCTGTGACACTAGTTTTGGATTCCGATGCTTCACTTGAGGTTTACTCTATCACTCTGACCTTATTGCCGATGAAACACAGAAATTGCATAGGAATTAAATACAAAAGGCACAATGCCGACTTAAGGACAAGAAGACTGACTCTTCTTACTGACTATGTTTTGAAACATTCCTGTGACACTAGTTATAGATTCCGATGCTTCACTTCAGGTTTACTGTATCCCTCTGACCTTCTTATTGACGGTGAAACACACAAATTGCATCGGAATTAAATATGAAGGGCACAATGCCGACTTAAGTACAAGAAGACTGACTCTTCTTACTGACTAAGTTTTAAACCATTCTTGTGACACTAGTTATAGATTCCGATGCTTCACTTCAGGTTTACTGTATCCCTCTGACCTTCTCAATAACGATGAAAGACAGAAATTGCATCGGAATTAAATAGAAAAGGCACAATGCCGACTTAAGTACAAGAACAGTGACTCTTCCTACTGTCTATGATTTGAAACATTCCTGTGACACTAGTTTTAGATTCCGACGCTTCACTTCGGGTTTACTGTATCCCTTGTACCTTCTTATTGACGATGAAACACTGAAATTGCATCGGAATTAAATACAAAAGGCACAATGCCGTCTTAAGTACAAGAAAACTGACTCTTCTTACTGTCTATGTTTTGAACCAATCCTGTGACACTAGTTGTAGATTCCGATGCTTCACTTCAGGTTTACTGTATCCCTTGGACTTTCTTATTGACGATGAAACACAGAAATTCCATCGGAATTAAATACAAAAAGCACAATGCCGACTTAAGTACAAGAACAGTGACTCTTCCCACTGTCTATGATTTGAAACATTCCTGTGACACTAGTTTTAGATTCCGACGTTTCACTTCAGGTTTACTGTATCCCTTGTACCGTCTTATTGACGATGAAACACTGGAATTGCATCGGAATTAAATACAAAAGGCACAATGCCGTCTTAAGTACATGAAGACCGACTCTTCTTATTGACAATTATTTGAACCATTCCTGTGACACTAGTTATAGATTCCGATGCTTCACTTCAGGTTTACTGTACCCTTGGACCTTCTTATTGACGATGAAGCACAGAAATTGAATCGGAATTAAATACGAAAGGCACAATGCCGACATAAGTACACGAAGACTGACTCTTCTTACTGTCTATGTTTTGAACCATTCCTGGGACACTAGTTATAGATTCCGATGCTACACTCCAGGTTTACTGTATCATTTGGACCTTCTTATTGACGATGAAACACAGAAATTGCATCGGAATTAAATCCAAAAGGCACAATGCCGACTTAAGGACAAGAAGACTGACTCTATATACTGACTTTGTTTTGAACCATTAGTGTGACACAAGTTATAGATTCCGATGCTTCACTTCAGATTTACTGTATCCCTTGGACCTTCTTATTGACGATGAAGCACAGAAACTGCATCGGAATTAAATACAAAAGACACAATGCCGACTTAAGTACCAGAACATTGACTCTTCCTACTGTCTATGTTTTGAACCATTCCTGTGACACTAGTTATAGATTCCGATGCTTCACTTCAGGTTTACTGTATCCCTCTGACCTTCTTATTGACGGTGAAACACACAAATTGCATCGGAATTAAATATGAAGGGCACAATGCCGACTTAAGTACAAGAAGACTGACTCTTCTTACTGACTAAGTTTTAAACCATTCTTGTGACACTAGTTATAGATTCCGATGCTTCACTTCAGGTTTACTGTATCCCTCTGACCTTCTCAATAACGATGAAAGACAGAAATTGCATCGGAATTAAATAGAAAAGGCACAATGCCGACTTAAGTACAAGAACAGTGACTCTTCCTACTGTCTATGATTTGAAACATTCCTGTGACACTAGTTTTAGATTCCGACGCTTCACTTCGGGTTTACTGTATCCCTTGTACCTTCTTATTGACGATGAAACACTGAAATTGCATCGGAATTAAATACAAAAGGCACAATGCCGTCTTAAGTACAAGAAAACTGACTCTTCTTACTGTCTATGTTTTGAACCAATCCTGTGACACTAGTTGTAGATTCCGATGCTTCACTTCAGGTTTACTGTATCCCTTGGACTTTCTTATTGACGATGAAACACAGAAATTCCATCGGAATTAAATACAAAAAGCACAATGCCGACTTAAGTACAAGAACAGTGACTCTTCCCACTGTCTATGATTTGAAACATTCCTGTGACACTAGTTTTAGATTCCGACGTTTCACTTCAGGTTTACTGTATCCCTTGTACCGTCTTATTGACGATGAAACACTGGAATTGCATCGGAATTAAATACAAAAGGCACAATGCCGTCTTAAGTACATGAAGACCGACTCTTCTTATTGACAATTATTTGAACCATTCCTGTGACACTAGTTATAGATTCCGATGCTTCACTTCAGGTTTACTGTACCCTTGGACCTTCTTATTGACGATGAAGCACAGAAATTGAATCGGAATTAAATACGAAAGGCACAATGCCGACATAAGTACACGAAGACTGACTCTTCTTACTGTCTATGTTTTGAACCATTCCTGGGACACTAGTTATAGATTCCGATGCTACACTCCAGGTTTACTGTATCATTTGGACCTTCTTATTGACGATGAAACACAGAAATTGCATCGGAATTAAATCCAAAAGGCACAATGCCGACTTAAGGACAAGAAGACTGACTCTATATACTGACTTTGTTTTGAACCATTAGTGTGACACAAGTTATAGATTCCGATGCTTCACTTCAGATTTACTGTATCCCTTGGACCTTCTTATTGACGATGAAGCACAGAAACTGCATCGGAATTAAATACAAAAGACACAATGCCGACTTAAGTACCAGAACATTGACTCTTCCTACTGTCTATGTTTTGAACCATTCCTGTGACACTAGTTATAGATTCCGATGCTTCACTTCAGGTTTACTGTATCCCTTTGACCTTCTTATTGACGATGAAACACAGAAATTGCATCGGAAATAAATAGAAAAGGCACAATGCCGACTTAAGTACATGAAGACCGACTCTTCCTACTGATAATGTTTTGAACCATTCCTGTGACACTACTTATAGATTCCGATGCTTCACTTGAGGTTTACTGTATCCCTTGGACCTTCTTATTGACGATGAAACACAGAAATTGAATCGGATTTAAATACAAAAGGCACAATGCCGTCTTAAGTACAAGAACAGTGACTCTTCCTACTGTCTATGATTTGAAACATTCCTGTGACACTAGTTTTAGATTCCGACGCTTCACTTGAGGTTTTGCTGTATCACTTGTACCTTCTTATTGACGATGAAACACAGAAATTGCATCGGAATTAAATACAAAAGGCACAATGCCGTCTTAAGTACATCAAGACCGACTCTTCTTATTGACAATTATTTGAGCCATTCCTGTGACACTAGTTATAGATTCCGATGCTTCACTTCAGGTTTACTGTATCCCTTGGACATTCTTATTGACGATGAAACACAGAAATTGCATCGGAATTAAATACAAAAGGCACAATGCCGACTTAAGTACAAGAAGACTTACTCTTCTTACAGTCTTGTTTGAACCATTCCTGTGTCACTAGTTATAGATTCCGATGCTTTACTTTAGGTTTACTGTATCGCTCTGACCTTCTTATTGACGGTGAAGCACAGAAATTGAATCGGAATTAAATACGAAAGGCACAATGCCGACTTAAGTACAAGAAGACTGACTCTTCTTACTGTCTATGCTTTGAACCATTCCTGGGACACTAGTTACAGATTCCGATGCTACACCCCAGGTTTACTGTATCATTTGGACCTTCTTAATGACGATGAAACACAGAAATTGCATCGGAATTAAATACGAAAGGCACAATGCCGACTTAAGGGCAAGAAGACTGACTCTTCTCACTGACTTTGTTTTGAAAAATTAGTGTGACACTAGTTATAGATTCCGATGCTTCACTTCAGGTGTACTCTATCCCTCTGACCTTATTGCCGATGAAACACAGAAATTGCATCGGAATTAAATACAACAGTCACAATGCCGACTTAAGGACAAGAAGACTGACTCTTCTTACTGACTATGTTTTGAACCATTCCTGTGACACTAGTTATAGATTCCGATGCTTCACTTCAGTTTTACTGTATCCCTGGGACCTTCTTATCGACGATGAATCACAGAAATTGCATCGGAATTAGATACATAAGGCACAATGCCGACTTAAGTACAAGAAGACTGACTCTTCTTACTGTCTATCTTTTGAACCAATCCAGTGACACTAGTTATAGATTCCGATGCTTCACTTGAGGTTTACTGAACCCCATGGACCTTCTTATTGACGATGAAACACAGAAATTGCATCGGAATTAAATACAAAAGGCACAATGCCGACTTAAGTACAAGAAGACTGACTTTTCTTACTGCCTATGATTTGAACCATTACTGTGACTCTAGTTATAGATTCCGATGCTTCACTCCAGGTTTACTGTATCCCTTGGACCTTCTTATTGATGATGAAACACAGAAATTGCATCGGAATTAAATACAAAAGGCACATTGCCGAATTAAGTACAAGTAGACTGACTCTTCTTACTGACTATGTTTGAACCATTCCTGTGACATTAGTTATAGATTCCGATGCTTCACTTCAGGTTTACTGTATCCCTCTGACCTTCTAATTGACGATGAAACACAGAAATTGCATCGGATATAAATAGAAAAGGCACAATGCCGACTTACGTACAAGAAGATTGACTCTTCTTACTGTCTATGCTTTAAACCAATCCTATGACACTAGTTGTAGATTCCGATGCTTTACTTCAGGTTTACTATATCCCTTGGACCTTCTTATTGACGATGAAACACAGAAATTGCATCTGAATTAAATACAAAAGGCACATTGCCGACTTAAGGACAAGAAGACTGACTCTTCTTACTGACTTTGTTTTGAACCATTAGTGTGACACTAGATATAGATTCCGATGCTTCACTTCAGGTGTACTGTATCCCTCTGACCTTATTGCCGATGAAACACAGAAATTGCATCGGAATTAAATACAACAGTCACAATGCCGACTTAAGGACAAGAAGACTGACTCATCTTACTGACTATGTTTTGAACCATTCCTGTGACACTAGTTATAGATTCCGATGCTTCACTTCAGTTTTACTGTATCCCTGCGACCTTCTTATTGACGATGAATCACAGAAATTGCATCGGTATTAGATACATAAGGCACAATGCCGACTTAAGTACAAGAAGACTGACTCTTCTTACTGTCTATCTTTTGAACCAATCCAGTGACACTAGTTATAGATTCCGATGCTTCACTTCAGGTTTACTGAACCCCATGGACCTTCTTATTGACGATGAAACACAGAAATTGCATCGGAATAAAATAGAAAAGGCACAATGTCGACATAAGTACAAGAAGACTGACTCTTCTTACTGTCTATGTTTTGAACCATTCCTGTGACACTAGTTATAGATTCCGATGCTTCACTCCAGGTTTACTATATCCCTTGGACCTTCTTATTGACGATGAAACACAGGAATTGCATCGGAATTAAACACAAAAGGCACAATGCCGACTTAAGGACAAGAAGACTGACTCTTCTTACTGACTATGTTTTGAAACATTCCTGTGACACTAGTTATAGATTCCGATGCTTCACTTCAGGTTTACTGTATCCCTCTGACCTTCTTATTGACGGTGAAACACACAAATTGCATCGGAATTAAATATGAAGGGCACAATGCCGACTTAAGTACAAGAAGACTGACTCTTCTTACTGACTAAGTTTTAAACCATTCTTGTGACACTAGTTATAGATTCCGATGCTTCACTTCAGGTTTACTGTATCCCTCTGACCTTCTTAATTACGATGAAAGACAGAAATTACATCGGAATTAAATAGAAAAGGCACAATGCCGACTTAAGTACAAGAACAGTGACTCTTCCTACTGTCTATGATTTGAAACATTCCTGTGACACTAGTTTTAGATTCCGACGCTTCACTTCAGGTTTACTGTATCCCTTGTACCTTCTTATTGACGATGAAACACTGAAATTGCATCGGAATTAAATACAAAAGGCACAATGCCGTCTTAAGTACATGAAGACCGACTCTTCTTATTGACAATTATTTGAACCATTCCTGTGACACTAGTTATAGATTCCGATGCTTCACTTCAGGTTTACTGTACCCTTGGACCTTCTTATTGACGATGAAGCACAGAAATTGAATCGGAATTAAATACGAAAGGCACAATGCCGACATAAGTACACGAAGACTGACTCTTCTTACTGTCTATGTTTTGAACCATTCCTGGGACACTAGTTATAGATTCCGATGCTACACTCCAGGTTTACTGTATCATTTGGACCTTCTTATTGACGATGAAACACAGAAATTGCATCGGAATTAAATACAAAAGGCACAATGCCGACTTAAGGACAAGAAGACTGACTCTATATACTGACTTTGTTTTGAACCATTAGTGTGACACAAGTTATAGATTCCGATGCTTCACTTCAGATTTACTGTATCCCTTGGACCTTCTTATTGACGATGAAGCACAGAAACGGCATCGGAATTAAATACAAAAGGCACAATGCCGACTTAAGTACCAGAACATTGACTCTTCCTACTGTCTATGTTTTGAACCATTCCTGTGACACTAGTTATAGATTCCGATGCTTCACTTCAGGTTTACTGTATCCCTTTGACCTTCTTATTGACGATGAAACACAGAAATTGCATCGGAAATAAATAGAAAAGGCACAATGCCGACTTAAGTACATGAAGACCGACTCTTCCTACTGACTATGTTTTGAACCATTCCTGTGACACTACTTATAGATTCCGATGCTTCACTTGAGGTTTACTGTATCCCTTGGACCTTCTTATTGACGATGAAACACAGAAATTGCATCGGATTTAAATACAAAATGCATAGTGCCGACTTAAGTACAAGAAGACTGACTCTTCTTACTGTCTATGTTTTGAACCCTTCCTGTGACACTAGGTATAGATTCCGATGTTTCACTCCAGGTTTACTGTATCCCTTCTACCTTCTTATTGACGATGAAACACACAAATTGCATCGGAATCAAATACAAAAGGCACAAGGCCGACCTAAGTACAAGAACAGTGACTCTTCCTACTGTCTATGATTTGAAACATTCCTGTGACACTAGTTTTAGATTCCGACGCTTCACTTGAGGTTTTGCTGTATCACTTGTACCTTCTTATTGACGATGAAACACAGAAATTGCATCGGAATTAAATACAAAAGGCACAATGCCGTCTTAAGTACATGAAGACCGACTCTTCTTATTGACAATTATTTGAGCCATTCCTGTGACACTAGTTATAGATTCCGATGCTTCACTTCAGGTTTACTGTATCCCTTGGACATTCTTATTGACGATGAAACACAGAAATTGCATCGGAATTAAATACAAAAGGCACAATGCCGACTTAAGTACAAGAAGACTTACTCTTCTTACTGTCTTGTTTGAACCATTCCTGTGTCACTAGTTATAGATTCCGATGCTTCACTTCAGGTTTACTGTATCGCTCTGACCTTCTTATTGACGGTGAAGCACAGAAATTGAATCGGAATTAAATACGAAAGGCACAATGCCGACTTAAGTACAAGAAGACTGACTCTTGTTACTGTCTATGCTTTGAACCATTCCTGGGACACTAGTTACAGATTCCGATGCTACACACCAGGTTTACTGTATCATTTGGACCTTCTTAATGACGATGAAACACAGAAATTGCATCGGAATTAAATACGAAAGGCACAATGCCGACTTAAGGGCAAGAAGACTGACTCTTCTCACTGACTTTGTTTTGAAAAATTTGTGTGACACTAGTTATAGATTCCGATGCTTCACTTCAGGTGTACTCTATCCCTCTGACCTTATTGCCGATGAAACACAGAAATTGCATCGGAATTAAATACAACAGTCACAATGCCGACTTAAGGACAAGAAGACTGACTCTTCTTACTGACTATGTTTTGAACCATTCCTGTGACACTAGTTATAGATTCCGATGCTTCACTTCAGTTTTACTGTATCCCTGGGACCTTCTTATTGACGATGAATCACAGAAATTGCATCGGAATTAGATACATAAGGCACAATGCCGACTTAAGTACAAGAAGACTGACTCTTCTTACTGTCTATCTTTTGAACCAATCCAGTGACACTAGTTATAGATTCCGATGCTTCACTTCAGGTTTACTGAACCCCATGGACCTTCTTATTGACGATGAAACACAGAAATTGCATCGGAATTAAATACAAAAGGCACAATGCCGACTTAAGTACAAGAAGACTGACTTCTCTTACTGCCTATGTTTTGAACCATTACTGTGACTCTAGTTATAGATTCCGATGCTTCACTCCAGGTTTACTGTATCCCTTGGACCTTCTTATTGATGATGAAACACAGAAATTGCATCGGAATTAAATACAAAAGGCACATTGCCGAATTAAGTACAAGTAGACTGACTCTTCTTACTGACTATGTTTGAACCATTCCTGTGACATTAGTTATAGATTCCGATGCTTCACTTCAGGTTTACTGTATCCCTCTGACCTTCTTATTGACGATGAAACACAGAAATTGCATCGGATATAAATAGAAAAGGCACAATGCCGACTTACGTACAAGAAGATTGACTCTTCTTACTGTCTATGCTTTAAACCAATCCTATGACACTAGTTGTAGATTCCGATGCTTCACTTCAGGTTTACTATATCCCTTGGACCTTCTTATTGACGATGAAACACAGAAATTGCATCTGAATTAAATACAAAAGGCACAATGCCGACTTAAGGACAAGAAGACTGACTCTTCTTACTGACTTTGTTTTGAACCATTAGTGTGACACTAGATATAGATTCCGATGCTTCACTTCAGGTGTACTGTATCCCTCTGACCTTATTGCCGATGAAACACAGAAATTGCATCGGAATTAAATACAACAGTCACAATGCCGACTTAAGGACAAGAAGACTGACTCATCTTACTGAATATGTTTTGAACCATTACTGTGACACTAGTTATAGATTCCGATGCTTCACTTCAGTTTTACTGTATCCCTGCGACCTTCTTATTGACGATGAATCACAGAAATTGCATCGGAATTAGATACATGAGGCACAATGCCGACTTAAGTACAAGAAGACTGACTCTTCTTACTGTCTATCTTTTGAACCAATCCAGTGACACTAGTTATAGATTCCGATGCTTCACTTCAGGTTTACTGAACCCCATGGACCTTCTTATTGACGATGAAACACACAAATTGCATCGGAATCAAATACAAAAGGCACAAGGCCGACTTAAGTACAAGAACAGTGACTCTTCCTACTGTCTATGATTTGAAACATTCCTGTGACACTAGTTTTAGATTCCGACGCTTCACTTGAGGTTTTGCTGTATCACTTGTACCTTCTTATTGACGATGAAACACAGAAATTGCATCGGAATTAAATACAAAAGGCACAATGCCGTCTTAAGTACATGAAGACCGACTCTTCTTATTGACAATTATTTGAGCCACTCCTGTGACACTAGTTATAGATTCCGATGCTTCACTTCAGGTTTACTGTATCCCTTGGACATTCTTATTGATGATGAAACACAGAAATTGCATCGGAATTAAATACAAAAGGCACAATGCCGACTTAAGTACAAGAAGACTTACTCTTCTTACTGTCTTGTTTGAACCATTCCTGTGTCACTAGTTATAGATTCCGATGCTTCACTTCAGGTTTACTGTATCGCTCTGACCTTCTTTTTGACGGTGAAGCACAGAAATTGAATCGGAATTAAATACGAAAGGCACAATGCCGACTTAAGTACATGAAGACTGACTCTTCTTACTGTCTATGCTTTGAACCATTCCTGGGACACTAGTTACAGATTCCGATGCTACACTCCAGGTTTACTGTATCATTTGGACCTTCTTAATGACGATGAAACACAGAAATTGCACCGGAATTAAATACGAAAGCACAATGCCGACTTAAGGGCAAGAAGACTGACTCTTCTCACTGACTTTGTTTTGAAAAATTAGTGTGACACTAGTTATAGATTCCGATGCTTCACTTCAGGTGTACTCTATCCCTCTGACCTTATTGCCGATGAAACACAGAAATTGCATCGGAATTAAATACAACAGTCACAATGCCGACTTAAGGACAAGAAGACTGACTCTTCTTACTGACTATGTTTTGAACCATTCCTGTGACACTAGTTATAGATTCCGATGCTTCACTTCAGTTTTACTGTATCCCTGGGACCTTCTTATTGACGATGAATCACAGAAATTGCATCGGAATTAGATACATAAGGCACAATGCCGACTTAAGTACAAGAAGACTGTCTCTTCTTACTGTCTATCTTTTGAACCAATCCAGTGACACTAGTTATAGATTCCGTTGCTTCACTTCAGGTTTACTGAACCCCATGGACCTTCTTATTGACGATGAAACACAGAAATTGCAACGGAATTAAATACAAAAGGCACAATGCCGACTTAAGTACAAGAAGACTGACTTTTCTTACTGCCTATGTTTTGAACCATTACTGTGACTCTAGTTATAGATTCCGATGCTTCACTCCAGGTTTACTGTATCCCTTGGACCTTCTTATTGATGATGAAACACAGAAATTGCATCGGAATAAAATACAAAAGGCACATTGCCGAATTAAGTACAAGTAGACTGACTCTTCTTACTGACTATGTTTGAACCATTCCTGTGACATTAGTTATAGATTCCGATGCTTCACTTCAGGTTTACTGTATCCCTCTGACCTTCTTATTGACGATGAAACACAGAAATTGCATCGGATATAAATAGAAAAGGCACAATGCCGACTTACGTACAAGAAGATTGACTCTTCTTACTGTCTATGCTTTAAACCAATCCTATGACACTAGTTGTAGATTCCGATGCTTCACTTCAGGTTTACTATATCCCTTGGACCTTCTTATTGACGATGAAACACAGAAATTGCACCTGAATTAAATACAAAAGGCACAATGCCGACTTAAGGACAAGAAGACTGACTCTTCTTACTGACTTTGTTTTGAACCATTAGTGTGACACTAGATATAGATTCCGATGCTTCACTTCAGGTGTACTGTATCCCTCTGACCTTATTGCCGATGAAACACAGAAATTGCATCGGAATTAAATACAACAGTCACAATGCCGACTTAAGGACAAGAAGACTGACTCATCTTACTGAATATGTTTTGAACCATTCCTGTGACACTAGTTATAGATTCCGATGCTTCACTACAGTTTTACTGTATCCCTGCGACCTTCTTATTGACGATGAATCACAGAAATTGCATCGGAATTAGATACATAAGGCACAATGCCGACTTAAGTACAAGAAGACTGACTCTTCTTACTGTCTATCTTTTGAACCAATCCAGTGACACTAGTTATAGATTCCGATGCTTCACTTCAGGTTTACTGAACCCCATGGACCTTCTTATTGACGATGAAACACAGAAATTGCATCGGAATTAAATACAAAAGGCACAATGCCGACTTAAGTACAAGAAGACTGACTTTTCTTACTGCCTATGCATTGAACCATTACTGTGACTCTAGTTATAGATTCCGATGCTTCACTCCAGGTTTACTGTATCCCTTGGACCTTCTTATTGATGATGAAACACAGAAATTGCATCGGAATTAAATACAAAAGGCACATTGCCGAATTAAGTACAAGTAGACTGACTCTTCTTACTGACTATGTTTGAACCATTCCTGTGACATTAGTTATAGATTCCGATGCTTCACTTCAGGTTTACTGTATCCCTCTGACCTTCTTATTGACGATGAAACACAGAAATTGCATCGGATATAAATAGAAAAGGCACAATGCCGACTTACGTACAAGAAGATTGACTCTTCTTACTGTCTATGCTTTAAACCAATCCTATGACACTAGTTGTAGATTCCGATGCTTCACTTCAGGTTTACTGTATCCCTTGGACCTTCTTATTGACGATGAAACACAGAGATTGCATCTGAATTAAATACAAAAGGCACAATGCCGACTTAAGGACAAGAAGACTGACTCTTCTTACTGACTTTGCTTTGAACCATTAGTGTGACACTAGATATAGATTCCGATGCTTCACTTCAGGTGTACTGTATCCCTCTGACCTTATTGCCGATGAAACACAGAAATTGCATCGGAATTAAATGCAACAGTCACAATGCCGACTTAAGGACAAGAAGACTGACTCATCTTACTGACTATGTTTTGAACCATTCCTGTGACACTAGTTATAGATTCCGATGCTTCACTTCAGGTTTACTGAACCCCATGGACCTTCTTATTGACGATGAAACACAGAAATTGCATCGGAATTAAATACAAAAGGCACAATGCCGACTTAAGTACATGAAGACCGACTCTTCTTATTGACAATGATTTGCACCATTCCTGTGACACTAGTTACAGATTCCGATGCTTCACTTCCGGTTTACTGTATCCCTCTGACCTTCTTATTGACGATGAAACACAGATATTGCATCGGAATTAAATACAAAAGCTCAATGCCGACTTAAGTACAAGAAGACTGACTCTTCTTACTGTCTATGTTTGAACAATTCCTGTGACACTAGCTATAGATTCCGATGCTTCACTTCAGGTTAACTGTATCCCTCTGACCTTCTTATTGACGGTGAAGCACAGGAAATGCATCGGAATTAAATTCGAAGGGCACAATGCCGACTTAAGTACACGAAGACTGACTCTTCTTACTGTCTATGCTTTGAGCCATTCCTGGGACACTAGTTATAGATTCCGATGCTACACTCCAGGTTTACCATATCATTTGGACCTTCTTATTGACGATGAAACACATAAATTGCATCGGAATTAAATACAAAAGGCATAATGCCGACTTAAGTACAAGAAGACTGACACTTCTTACTGTCTATGTTTTGAACCATTCCTGTGACACTAATTATAGATTCCGATGCTTCACTCCTGGCTTACTGTATCAGTTGGACCTTCTAATTGACGATGAAACACAGAAATTGCATCGGAATTAAATACAAAAGGCACAATGCCTACTTAAGGACAAGAAGACTCACTCTTCTTACTGACTAAGTTTTGAACCATGCCTGTGACACTAGCTATAGATTCCGATGCTTCACTTCAGGTTTACTGTATCCCTCTGAGTTTCTTATTGACGATGAAACACTGAAATGGCATCGGAGTTAAATACAAAAGGCACAATGCCGACTTAAATACAAGAAGACTGGCTCTTCTTACTGTCTATGATTTGAACCATTCCATTGACACTAGTTATAGATTCCGATGCTTCACTAAAGGTTTACTGTATCCCTTGGACCTTGTTATTGACAATGAAACACAGAAATTGCATCGGAATGAAATTGAAAAGGCACAATGCCGACTTAAGTACAAGAAGACTGACTCTTCTTACTGACTATGTTTTGAACCATTCCTGTGACACTAGTTATATATTCCGATGCTTCACTTCAGGTTTGCTGTATCCCTTGGACCTTCTTATTGACGATGAAACACAGAAATTGCATCGGAATTAAATACAAAAAGCAAAATGCCGGCTTAAGTACACGAAGACTGACTCTGCTTACTGTCTATGTTTTGAACCATTCCTTTGACACTAGTTATAGATTCCGATGCTTCACTCCAGGTTTACTATATCCCTTGGACCTTCTTATTGACGATGAAACACAGATATTGCATCGGAATTAAATACAAAAGGCACAATGCCGACTTAAGGACAAGAAGACTGACTCTTCTTACTGACTTTGTTTTGAACCATTCCTGTGACACTAGTTATAGATTCCGATGCTTCACTTCAGGTATATTGTATCCCTCTGACCTTCTTATTGACGATGAATCACAGAAATTGCACCGGAATTAAATAGAAAAGGCACAATTTCGACTTAAGTAACAAGAAGACTGACTCTTCTTACTGCCTATGTTTTGAACCATTCCTGTGACACTAGTTATAGATACCGATGCTTCACTCCAGGTTTACTGTATCCCTTGGACCTTCTTATTGACGATGAAAGACAGAAATTTCATCGGAATTAAATTGAAAAGGCACAATGCCGACTTAAGTACAAGTAGACTGACTCCTCTTACTGACTGTGTTTGAACCATTCCTGTGACACTAGTCATAGATTCCGATGCTTCACTTAAGAATTACAGTATACCTTGGACCTTCTTATTGACGATCGAACACAGAAATTGCATCGGAATAAAATCCAAAAGGCACAATGCCGACTTACGTACAAGAAGACTGACTCTTCCCACTGTCTATGCTTTGAACCATTCCTGTGACACTAGTTTTGGATTCCGATGCTTCACTTGAGGTTTACTCTATCACTCTGACCTTATTGCCGATGAAACACAGAAATTGCATAGGAATTAAATACAAAAGGCACAATGCCGACTTAAGGACAAGAAGACTGACTCTTCTTACTGACTATGTTTTGAAACATTCCTGTGACACTAGTTATAGATTCCGATGCTTCACTTCAGGTTTACTGTATCCCTCTGACCTTCTTATTGACGGTGAAACACACAAATTGCATCGGAATTAAATATGAAGGGCACAATGCCGACTTAAGTACAAGAAGACTGACTCTTCTTACTGACTAAGTTTTAAACCATTCTTGTGACACTAGTTATAGATTCCGATGCTTCACTTGAGGTTTACTGTATCCCTCTGACCTTCTTAATTACGATGAAACACAGAAATTGCATCGGAATTAAATAGAAAAGGCACAATGCCGTCTTAAGTACATGAAGACCGACTCTTCTTATTGACAATTATTTGAACCATTCCTGTGACACTAGTTATAGATTCCGATGCTTCACTTCAGGTTTACTGTACCCTTGGACCTTCTTATTGACGATGAAGCACAGAAATTGAATCGGAATTAAATACGAAAGGCACAATGCCGACATAAGTACACGAAGACTGACTCTTCTTACTGTCTATGATTTGAACCATTCCTGGGACACTAGTTATAGATTCCGATGCTACACTCCAGGTTTACTGTATCATTTGGACCTTCTTATTGACGATGAAACACAGAAATTGCATCGGAATTAAATACAAAAGGCACAATGCCGACTTAAGGACAAGAAGACTGACTCTATATACTGACTTTGTTTTGAACCATAAGTGTGACACTAGTTATAGATTCCGATGCTTCACTTCAGGTTTACTGTATCCCTTGGACCTTCTTATTGACGATGAAGCACAGAAACTGCATCGGAATTAAATACAAAAGGCACAATGCCGACTTAAGTACCAGAACATTAACTCTTCCTACTGTCTATGTTTTGAACCATTCCTGTGACACTAGTTATAGATTCCGATGCTTCACTTCAGGTTTACTGTATCCCTTTGACCTTCTTATTGACGATGAAACACAGAAATTGCATCGGAAATAAATAGAAAAGGCACAATGCCGACTTTAGTACATGAAGACCGACTCTTCCTACTGACTATGTTTTGAACCATTCCTGTGACACTACTTATAGATTCCGATGCTTCACTTCAGGTTTACTGTATCCCTTTGACCTTCTTATTGACGATGAAACACAGAAATTGCATCGGAATTAAATACAAAAGGCATAGTGCCGACTTAAGTACAAGAAGACTGACACTTCTTACTGTCTATGTTTTGAGCCCTTCCTGTGACACTAGGTATAGATTCCGATGTTTCACTCCAGGTTTACTGTATCCCTTCTACCTTCTTATTGACGATGAAACACACAAATTGCATCGGAATCAAATACAAAAGGCACAAGGCCGACTTAAGTACAAGAACAGTGACTCTTCCTACTGTCTATGATTTGAAACATTCCTGTGACACTAGTTTTAGATTCCGACGCTTCACTTCAGGTTTTGCTGTATCACTTGTACCTTCTTATTGACGATGAAACACAGAAATTGCATCGGAATTAAATACAAAAGGCACAATGCCGTCTTAAGTACATGAAGACCGACTCTTCTTATTGACAATTATTTGAGCCAATCCTGTGACACTAGTTATAGATTCCGATGCTTCACTTCAGGTTTACTGTATCCCTTGGACATTCTTATTGACGATGAAACACAGAAATTGCATCGGAATTAAATACAAAAGGCACAATGCCGACTTAAGTACAAGAAGACTTGCTCTTCTTACAGTCTTGTTTGAACCATTCCTGTGTCACTAGTTATAGATTCCGATGTTTCACTTCAGGTTTACTGTATCCCTCTGACCTTCTTGTTGACGGTGAAGCACAGAAATTGAATCGGAATTAAATGCGAAAGGCACAATGCCGACTTAAGTACAAGAATACTGACTCTTCTTACTGTCTATGCTTTGAACCATTCCTGGGACACTAGTTACAGATTCCGATGCTACACTCCAGGTTTACTGTATCATTTGGACCTTCTTAATGACGATGAAACACAGAAATTGCATCGCAATTAAATACGAAAGGCACAATGCCGACTTAAGGGCAAGAAGACTGACTCTTCTCACTGACTTTGTTTTGAACCATTAGTGTGACACTAGTTATAGATACCGATGCTTCACTTCAGGTTTACTGTATCCCTTGGACGTTGTTATTGACGATGAAACACAGAAATTGCATCGGAATTAAATACAAAAGGCACAATGCCGACTTATGTACAAGAAGACTCACTCTTCTTACTGTCTACGTTTGAACCATTCCTGTGACACTAGTTATAGATTCCGATGCTTCACTTCAGGTTTACTGTATCCCTCTGACTTTCTTATTGACGGTGAAACACAGAAATTGCATCGGAATTAAATACAAAAGGCACAATGCCGACTTATGTACAAGAAGACTCACTCTTCTTACTGTCTACGTTTGAACCATTCCTGTGACACTAGTTATAGATTCCGATGCTTCACTTCAGGTTAACTGTATCCCCCTGACCTTCTTATTGACGGTGAAACACAGAAATTGCATCAGAATTAAATATGAAGGGCACAATGCCGACTTAAGTACAAGAAGACTGACTCTTCTTACTGACTAAGTTTTAACCATTCCTGTGACACTAGTTATAGATTCCGATGCTTCACTTCAGGTTTACTGTATTCCTCTGACCTTCGTATTGACGATGAAACACAGAGATTGCATCGGAATTAAATAGAAAAGGCACAATGCCGACTTAAGTACAAGAAGACTGACTCTTCTTACTGTCTATGTTTTGAACCAATCCTGTGACACTAGTTGTAGATTCCGATGCCTCACTTCAGGTTTACTTTATCCCTTGGACCTTCTTATTGACGATGAAACACAGAAATTGCATCGGAATTAAATACAAAAGGCACAATGCCGACTTAAGTACAAGAACAGTGACTCTTCCCACTGTCTATGATTTGAAACATTACTGTGACACTAGTTTTAGATTCCGACGCTTCACTTTAGGTTTACTGTATCCCTTGTACCTTCTTATTGACGATGAAACACTGAAATTGCATCGGAATTATATACAAAAGGCACAATGCAGTCTTAAGTACACGAAGACCGACTCTTCTTATTGACAATTATTTGAACCATTCCTGTGACACTAGTTATAGATTCCGATGCTTCATTTCAGGTTTACTGTATCACTTGGACATTCTTATTGACGATGAAGCACAGAAATTGAATCGGAATTAAATACGAAATGCACAATGCCGACTTAAGTACACGAAGACTGACTCTTCTTACTGTCATTGTTTTGAACCATTCCTGGGCCACTAGTTATAGATTCCGATGCTACACTCCAGGTTTACTGTATCCCTTGTACCTTCTTATTGACGATGAAGCACAGAAACTGCATCGGAATTAAATACAAAAGCCACAATGCCGACTTAAGTACCAGAACATTGACTCTTCCTACTGTCTATGTTTTGAATCATTCCTGTGACACTAGCTATAGATTCCGATGCTTCACTTCAGGTTTGCTGTATCCCTTGGACCTTCTTATTGACCATGAAACACAGAAATTGCATCGGAAGTAAATACAAAATGCAAAATCCCGGCTTAAGTACACGAAGACTGACTCTTCTTACTGTCTATGTTTTGAACCATTCCTGTGACACTAGTTATAGATTCCGATTCTTCCCTCCAGGTTTACTGTATCCCTTGGACCTTCTTATTGACGATGAAGCACAGAAATTGCACCGGAATTAAATACAAAAGGCACAATGCCGACTTAAGGACAAGAAGACTGACTCTTCTTGCTGACTTTGATTTGAACCATTCCTGTGTTACTAGTGATATATTCAGATGCCTCCCTTCAGGTTTATTGTATTCCTCTGACCTTCTTGTTGACGATGAATCACAGAAATTGCATCCGAATTAAATAGAAAAGCCACAATTTCGACTTAAGTACAAGAAGACTGCCTCTTCTTACTGTCTATGTTTTGAACCATTCCTGTGACTCTAGTTATAGATTACGATGCTTCAGTCCAGGGTTACTATATCCCTTGGACATTCTTAGTGACAATGAAACACATAAATTGCATCGGAATTAAATAGAAAATGCACAAAGCCGACTTAAGTACAAGAAGACTGACTCTTCTTACTGGCTATGTTTTGAACCATTCCTGTGACACTAGTTATAGATTCCGATGCTTCACTTCAGGTTTACTGTATACCTTGGACCTTCTTATTGTCGATGAAACTCAGAAATTGCATCGGAATTAAATACAAAAGGCAAAATGCCGACTTACGTACAAGAAGACTAGCTCTTCCTACTGTCTATGTTTTGAACCATTCCTGTGACACTACTTTTGGATTCCGATGCTTTACTTCAGGTTTACTGTATCCCTCTGACCTTCTTATTGACGATATATCACAGAAATTGCATCGGAATTTAATACAAAAGGCACAATGCCGACTTAAGTACAAGAAGGCTGACTCTTCCTACAGTCTATGTTTTGTACCATTCCTGTGACACTAGTTATAGATTCCGATGCATCACTTCAGGTTTAGTGTATCCCTCTGACCTTATTGCCGATGAAACACAGAAATTGCACCGGAATTAAATACAAAAGGCACAACGCCGACTTAAGGACAAGAAGACTGACTCTTCTTACTGACTATGTTTTGAAACATTCCTGTGACACTAGTTATAGATTCCGATGCATCACTTCAGGTTTACTATATCCCTCTGACCTTCTTTTTGACGATGAAACCCAGACATTGCATCGGAATTAAATACAAAAGCCACAATGCCGACATAAGTACAAGAAGACTATCTCTTCGTACTGTCTATGGTTTGACCATTCCTGTGACACTAGTTATAGATTCCGATGCTTCACTTCAGGTTTACTGAACCCCATGGACCTTCTTATTGACGATGAAACACAGAAATTGCATCGGAATTAAATACAAAAGGCACAATGCCGACTTAAGTACATGAAGACCGACTCTTCTTATTGACAATGATTTGCACCATTCCTGTGACACTAGTTACAGATTCCGATGCTTCACTTCCGGTTTACTGTATCCCTCTGACCTTCTTATTGACGATGAAACACAGATATTGCATCGGAATTAAATACAAAAGCTCAATGCCGACTTAAGTACAAGAAGACTGACTCTTCTTACTGTCTATGTTTGAACAATTCCTGTGACACTAGCTATAGATTCCGATGCTTCACTTCAGGTTAACTGTATCCCTCTGACCTTCTTATTGACGGTGAAGCACAGGAAATGCATCGGAATTAAATTCGAAGGGCACAATGCCGACTTAAGTACACGAAGACTGACTCTTCTTACTGTCTATGCTTTGAGCCATTCCTGGGACACTAGTTATAGATTCCGATGCTACACTCCAGGTTTACCATATCATTTGGACCTTCTTATTGACGATGAAACACATAAATTGCATCGGAATTAAATACAAAAGGCATAATGCCGACTTAAGTACAAGAAGACTGACACTTCTTACTGTCTATGTTTTGAACCATTCCTGTGACACTAATTATAGATTCCGATGCTTCACTCCTGGCTTACTGTATCCCTTGGACCTTCTAATTGACGATGAAACACAGAAATTGCATCGGAATTAAATACAAAAGGCACAATGCCTACTTAAGGACAAGAAGACTCACTCTTCTTACTGACTAAGTTTTGAACCATGCCTGTGACACTAGCTATAGATTCCGATGCTTCACTTCAGGTTTACTGTATCCCTCTGAGTTTCTTATTGACGATGAAACACTGAAATGGCATCGGAGTTAAATACAAAAGGCACAATGCCGACTTAAATACAAGAAGACTGGCTCTTCTTACTGTCTATGATTTGAACCATTCCATTGACACTAGTTATAGATTCCGATGCTTCACTAAAGGTTTACTGTATCCCTTGGACCTTGTTATTGACAATGAAACACAGAAATTGCATCGGAATGAAATTGAAAAGGCACAATGCCGACTTAAGTACAAGAAGACTGACTCTTCTTACTGACTATGTTTTGAACCATTCCTGTGACACTAGTTATATATTCCGATGCTTCACTTCAGGTTTGCTGTATCCCTTGGACCTTCTTATTGACGATGAAACACAGAAATTGCATCGGAATTAAATACAAAAGGCAAAATGCCGGCTTAAGTACACGAAGACTGACTCTGCTTACTGTCTATGTTTTGAACCATTCCTTTGACACTAGTTATAGATTCCGATGCTTCACTCCAGGTTTACTATATCCCTTGGACCTTCTTATTGACGATGAAACACAGATATTGCATCGGAATTAAATACAAAAGGCACAATGCCGACTTAAGGACAAGAAGACTGACTCTTCTTACTGACTTTGTTTTGAACCATTCCTGTGACACTAGTTATAGATTCCGATGCTTCACTTCAGGTATATTGTATCCCTCTGACCTTCTTATTGACGATGAATCACAGAAATTGCACCGGAATTAAATAGAAAAGGCACAATTTCGACTTAAGTAACAAGAAGACTGACTCTTCTTACTGCCTATGTTTTGAACCATTCCTGTGACACTAGTTATAGATACCGATGCTTCACTCCAGGTTTACTGTATCCCTTGGACCTTCTTATTGACGATGAAAGACAGAAATTTCATCGGAATTAAATTGAAAAGGCACAATGCCGACTTAAGTACAAGTAGACTGACTCCTCTTACTGACTGTGTTTGAACCATTCCTGTGACACTAGTCATAGATTCCGATGCTTCACTTAAGAATTACAGTATACCTTGGACCTTCTTATTGACGATCGAACACAGAAATTGCATCGGAATAAAATCCAAAAGGCACAATGCCGACTTACGTACAAGAAGACTGACTCTTCCCACTGTCTATGCTTTGAACCATTCCTGTGACACTAGTTTTGGATTCCGATGCTTCACTTGAGGTTTACTCTATCACTCTGACCTTATTGCCGATGAAACACAGAAATTGCATAGGAATTAAATACAAAAGGCACAATGCCGACTTAAGGACAAGAAGACTGACTCTTCTTACTGACTATGTTTTGAAACATTCCTGTGACACTAGTTATAGATTCCGATGCTTCACTTCAGGTTTACTGTATCCCTCTGACCTTCTTATTGACGGTGAAACACACAAATTGCATCGGAATTAAATATGAAGGGCACAATGCCGACTTAAGTACAAGAAGACTGACTCTTCTTACTGACTAAGTTTTAAACCATTCTTGTGACACTAGTTATAGATTCCGATGCTTCACTTGAGGTTTACTGTATCCCTCTGACCTTCTTAATTACGATGAAACACAGAAATTGCATCGGAATTAAATAGAAAAGGCACAATGCCGTCTTAAGTACATGAAGACCGACTCTTCTTATTGACAATTATTTGAACCATTCCTGTGACACTAGTTATAGATTCCGATGCTTCACTTCAGGTTTACTGTACCCTTGGACCTTCTTATTGACGATGAAGCACAGAAATTGAATCGGAATTAAATACGAAAGGCACAATGCCGACATAAGTACACGAAGACTGACTCTTCTTACTGTCTATGTTTTGAACCATTCCTGGGACACTAGTTATAGATTCCGATGCTACACTCCAGGTTTACTGTATCATTTGGACCTTCTTATTGACGATGAAACACAGAAATTGCATCGGAATTAAATACAAAAGGCACAATGCCGACTTAAGGACAAGAAGACTGACTCTATATACTGACTTTGTTTTGAACCATAAGTGTGACACTAGTTATAGATTCCGATGCTTCACTTCAGGTTTACTGTATCCCTTGGACCTTCTTATTGACGATGAAGCACAGAAACTGCATCGGAATTAAATACAAAAGTCACAATGCCGACTTAAGTACCAGAACATTGACTCTTCCTACTGTCTATGATTTGAACCATTCCTGTGACACTAGTTATAGATTCCGATGCTTCACTTCAGGTTTACTGTATCCCTTTGACCTTCTTATTGACGATGAAACACAGAAATTGCATCGGAAATAAATAGAAAAGGCACAATGCCGACTTTAGTACATGAAGACCGACTCTTCCTACTGACTATGTTTTGAACCATTCCTGTGACACTACTTATAGATTCCGATGCTTCACTTCAGGTTTACTGTATCCCTTTGACCTTCTTATTGACGATGAAACACAGAAATTGCATCGGAATTAAATACAAAAGGCATAGTGCCGACTTAAGTACAAGAAGACTGACACTTCTTACTGTCTATGTTTTGAGCCCTTCCTGTGACACTAGGTATAGATTCCGATGTTTCACTCCAGGTTTACTGTATCCCTTCTA
This sequence comes from Schistocerca piceifrons, assembly GCF_021461385.2. NCBI lineage: Eukaryota > Metazoa > Arthropoda > Insecta > Orthoptera > Acrididae > Schistocerca > Schistocerca piceifrons. The sequence continues at coordinate 423,871 of NW_025727949.1, forward strand.
CCTTCTTATTGACGATGAAACACACAAATTGCATCGGAATCAAATACAAAAGGCACAAGGCCGACTTAAGTACAAGAACAGTGACTCTTCCTACTGTCTATGATTTGAAACATTCCTGTGACACTAGTTTTAGATTCCGACGCTTCACTTCAGGTTTTGCTGTATCACTTGTACCTTCTTATTGACGATGAAACACAGAAATTGCATCGGAATTAAATACAAAAGGCACAATGCCGTCTTAAGTACATAAAGACCGACTCTTCTTATTGACAATTATTTGAGCCAATCCTGTGACACTAGTTATAGATTCCGATGCTTCACTTCAGGTTTACTGTATCCCTTGGACATTCTTATTGACGATGAAACACAGAAATTGCATCGGAATTAAATACAAAAGGCACAATGCCGACTTAAGTACAAGAAGACTTGCTCTTCTTACAGTCTTGTTTGAACCATTCCTGTGTCACTAGTTATAGATTCCGATGTTTCACTTCAGGTTTACTGTATCCCTCTGACCTTCTTGTTGACGGTGAAGCACAGAAATTGAATCGGAATTAAATGCGAAAGGCACAATGCCGACTTAAGTACAAGAATACTGACTCTTCTTACTGTCTATGCTTTGAACCATTCCTGGGACACTAGTTACAGATTCCGATGCTACACTCCAGGTTTACTGTATCATTTGGACCTTCTTAATGACGATGAAACACAGAAATTGCATCGCAATTAAATACGAAAGGCACAATGCCGACTTAAGGGCAAGAAGACTGACTCTTCTCACTGACTTTGTTTTGAACCATTAGTGTGACACTAGTTATAGATTCCGATGCTTCACTTCAGGTTTACTGTATCCCTTGGACGTTGTTATTGACGATGAAACACAGAAATTGCATCGGAATTAAATACAAAAGGCACAATGCCGACTTATGTACAAGAAGACTCACTCTTCTTACTGTCTACGTTTGAACCATTCCTGTGACACTAGTTATAGATTCCGATGCTTCACTTCAGGTTTACTGTATCCCTCTGACTTTCTTATTGACGGTGAAACACAGAAATTGCATCGGAATTAAATACAAAAGGCACAATGCCGACTTATGTACAAGAAGACTCACTCTTCTTACTGTCTACGTTTGAACCATTCCTGTGACACTAGTTATAGATTCCGATGCTTCACTTCAGGTTAACTGTATCCCCCTGACCTTCTTATTGACGGTGAAACACAGAAATTGCATCAGAATTAAATATGAAGGGCACAATGCCGACTTAAGTACAAGAAGACTGACTCTTCTTACTGACTAAGTTTTAACCATTCCTGTGACACTAGTTATAGATTCCGATGCTTCACTTCAGGTTTACTGTATTCCTCTGACCTTCGTATTGACGATGAAACACAGAGATTGCATCGGAATTAAATAGAAAAGGCACAATGCCGACTTAAGTACAAGAAGACTGACTCTTCTTACTGTCTATGTTTTGAACCAATCCTGTGACACTAGTTGTAGATTCCGATGCCTCACTTCAGGTTTACTTTATCCCTTGGACCTTCTTATTGACGATGAAACACAGAAATTGCATCGGAATTAAATACAAAAGGCACAATGCCGACTTAAGTACAAGAACAGTGACTCTTCCCACTGTCTATGATTTGAAACATTACTGTGACACTAGTTTTAGATTCCGACGCTTCACTTTAGGTTTACTGTATCCCTTGTACCTTCTTATTGACGATGAAACACTGAAATTGCATCGGAATTATATACAAAAGGCACAATGCCGTCTTAAGTACACGAAGACCGACTCTTCTTATTGACAATTATTTGAACCATTCCTGTGACACTAGTTATAGATTCCGATGCTTCATTTCAGGTTTACTGTATCACTTGGACATTCTTATTGACGATGAAGCACAGAAATTGAATCGGAATTAAATACGAAATGCACAATGCCGACTTAAGTACACGAAGACTGACTCTTCTTACTGTCATTGTTTTGAACCATTCCTGGGCCACTAGTTATAGATTCCGATGCTACACTCCAGGTTTACTGTATCCCTTGTACCTTCTTATTGACGATGAAGCACAGAAACTGCATCGGAATTAAATACAAAAGCCACAATGCCGACTTAAGTACCAGAACATTGACTCTTCCTACTGTCTATGTTTTGAATCATTCCTGTGACACTAGCTATAGATTCCGATGCTTCACTTCAGGTTTGCTGTATCCCTTGGACCTTCTTATTGACCATGAAACACAGAAAGTGCATCGGAAGTAAATACAAAATGCAAAATCCCGGCTTAAGTACACGAAGACTGACTCTTCTTACTGTCTATGTTTTGAACCATTCCTGTGACACTAGTTATAGATTCCGATTCTTCCCTCCAGGTTTACTGTATCCCTTGGACCTTCTTATTGACGATGAAGCACAGAAATTGCACCGGAATTAAATACAAAAGGCACGATGCCGACTTAAGGACAAGAAGACTGACTCTTCTTGCTGACTTTGATTTGAACCATTCCTGTGTTACTAGTGATATATTCAGATGCCTCCCTTCAGGTTTATTGTATTCCTCTGACCTTCTTGTTGACGATGAATCACAGAAATTGCATCCGAATTAAATAGAAAAGCCACAATTTCGACTTAAGTACAAGAAGACTGCCTCTTCTTACTGTCTATGTTTTGAACCATTCCTGTGACTCTAGTTATAGATTACGATGCTTCAGTCCAGGGTTACTATATCCCTTGGACATTCTTAGTGACAATGAAACACATAAATTGCATCGGAATTAAATAGAAAATGCACAAAGCCGACTTAAGTACAAGAAGACTGACTCTTCTTACTGGCTATGTTTTGAACCATTCCTGTGACACTAGTTATAGATTCCGATGCTTCACTTCAGGTTTACTGTATACCTTGGACCTTCTTATTGTCGATGAAACTCAGAAATTGCATCGGAATTAAATACAAAAGGCAAAATGCCGACTTACGTACAAGAAGACTAGCTCTTCCTACTGTCTATGTTTTGAACCATTCCTGTGACACTACTTTTGGATTCCGATGCTTTACTTCAGGTTTACTGTATCCCTCTGACCTTCTTATTGACGATATATCACAGAAATTGCATCGGAATTTAATACAAAAGGCACAATGCCGACTTAAGTACAAGAAGGCTGACTCTTCCTACAGTCTATGTTTTGTACCATTCCTGTGACACTAGTTATAGATTCCGATGCATCACTTCAGGTTTAGTGTATCCCTCTGACCTTATTGCCGATGAAACACAGAAATTGCACCGGAATTAAATACAAAAGGCACAACGCCGACTTAAGGACAAGAAGACTGACTCTTCTTACTGACTATGTTTTGAAACATTCCTGTGACACTAGTTATAGATTCCGATGCATCACTTCAGGTTTACTATATCCCTCTGACCTTCTTTTTGACGATGAAACCCAGACATTGCATCGGAATTAAATACAAAAGCCACAATGCCGACATAAGTACAAGAAGACTATCTCTTCGTACTGTCTATGGTTTGACCATTCCTGTGACACTAGTTATAGATTCCGATGCTTCACTTCAGGTTTACTGTTTCCCTTGGACCTTCTTATTGACGATGAAACACAGAAATTGCATCGGAATTAAATTCAAAAGGCACAATGCCGACTTTAGTATAAGAAGACTGACTCTTCCTACAGTCTACGTTTTGAACCATTTCTGTGACACTAGTTATAGAGTCCGATGCTTCATTTCAGGTTTACTGTATACCTCTGACCTTCTTATTGACGATGAAACACAGAAATAGCAACGGAAATAAATACAAAATGCACAATGCCGACTTAAGTACAAAAAGACTGACTCTTCTTATTGTCTACGTTTGAACCATTCCTGTGAGACTAGTTATAGATTCCGATGCTTCACTTCAGGTTTGCTGTATCCCTCTGACCTTCTTATTGACGGTGAAACACAGAAATTGCATCGGAATTAAATACGAAAGCACAATGCCGACATAAGTACAAGAAGACTGACTCTTCTTACTGACTATGATTTAAACCATTTCTGTGACACTAGTTATAGATTCCGATGCTTCACTTCAGGTTTACTGTATCCCTTGGACATTCTTATTGACAATGAAACACAGAAATTGCATCGGAATTAAATGCAAATGGCACAATGCCGACTTAAGTACAAGGAGACTGACTCTTCTTACTGTCTATGTTTTGAATCTTTACTGTGATTCTAGTTATAGATTCTGGTGCTTCACTCCAGGTTTACTGTATCCCTTGGACCTTCTTATTGACGATGAAACACAGAAATTGCATCGGAATTAAATACAAAAGGCACAATGCCGACTTAGGGACAAGAAGTCTGACTCTTCTTACTGACTATGCTTTGAACCATTCCTGTGACACTAGTTATAGATTCCGATGCTTCACTTCAGGTTTACTGTATCCCTCTGACCTTCTTATTGACGATGAAACACAGAAATTCCATCGGAATTAAATACAAAAGGCACAATGCCGACTTAAGTACAGGAAGACTGACTCTTCTTACTGTCTATGTTTGAACCATTCCTGTGACACTAGTTATAGATTCCGATGCTTCACTGCAGGTTTACTGTATCCCTCTGGACTTCTTATTGACGGTGAAACACAGAAATTGCATCGGAATTAAATACGAAAGGCACAATGCCGACTTAACTACAAGAAGACTGACTCTTCTTTCTGTCTATGTTATGAACCATTCCAGTGACACTAGTTATAGATTCCGATGCTTCTCTCCAGGTTTACTGTATCCCTTGGACCTTCTCATTGACGACGAAACACAGAAATTTCATCGGAATTAAATAGAAAAGGCACAATGCCGACTTAAGTACAAGAAGACTGACTCTTCTTACTGTCTACGTTTGAACCATTCCTGTGACGCTAGTTACAGATTCCGATGCTTCACTTCAGGTTTACTGTATCCCTCTGACCTTCTAATTGACGGTGAAATACAGAAATTGCATCGGAATTAAATACGAAAGGCACAATACCGACATAAGTACAAGAAGACTGACTCTTCTTACTGACTATGTTTGAACCAATCCTGTGACACTAGTTGTAGATTACGATGCTTCACTTCAGGTTTACTGTATCCCTTGGACCTTCTTATTGACGATGAAACACAGATATTGCATCGGAATTAAATACAAAAGGCACAATGCCGACTTAAGTACAAGAACAGTGACTCTTCCTACTGTCTAGGTTTTGAAACATTCCTGTGACACTAGTAATAGATTCCGATGTTTCACTTCAGGTTTACTGTATCCCTTGGACCTTCTTATTGACGATGAAACACAGAAATTGCATCGGAATTAAATACAAAAGGCACAATGCCGACTTAAGGACAAGAAGACTGACTCTTCTTACTGACTATGTTTTGAACCATTCTTGTGACACTAGTTATGGATTACGATGCTTCACTTCAGGTTCAGTGTATCCCTCTGACCCTCTTATTGACAATGAAACACAGAAATTGCACCGGAATTAAATACAAAAGGCACAATGCCGACTTAAGGACAAGAAGACTGACTCTTCTTGCTGACTTTGATTTGAACCATTCCTGTGTTACTAGTGATATATTCCGATGCCTCACTTCAGGTTTATTGTATCCCTCTGACCTTCTTATTGACGATGAAACACAGAAATTGCATCGGAATGAAATAGAAAAGGCACAAAGCCGACTTAAGTACAAGAGGACTGACTCTTCTTACTGACTATGTTTTGAACCATTCCTGTGACACTAGTTATAGATTCCGATGCTTCACTTCAGGTTTACTGTATACCTTGGACCTTCTTATTGACGATGAAACACAGAAATTGCGTCGGAATTAAATACAAACGGCAAAATGCCGACTTACGTACAAGAAGACTAGCTCATCCTACTGTCTATGTTTTGAACCATTCCTGTGACACTACTTTTGGATTCCGATGCTTCACTTGAGGTTTACTGTATCCCTCTGACCTTCTTATTGACGATGAAACACAGATATTGCATCGGAATTTAATACAAAAGGCACAATGCCGACTTAAGTACAAGAAGACTGACTCTTCCTACAGTCTATGTTTTGTACCATTCCTGTGACACTAGTTATAGATTCCGAAGCATCACTTCAGGTTTAGTGTATCCCTCTGACCTTATTGCCGATGAAACACAGAAATTGCATCGGAATTAAATACAAAAGGCACAATGCCGACTTAAGGACAAGAAGACTGGCTCTTCTTATTGACTATGTTTTGAAACATTCCTGTGACACTAGTTATAGATTCCGATGCATCACTTCAGGTTTACTATATCCCTCTGACCTTCTTTTTGACGATGAAACACAGACATTGCATCGGAATTAAATACAAAAGCCACAATGCCGACATAAGTACAAGAAGACTATCTCTTCGTACTGTCTATGTTTTGAACATTCCTGTGACACTAGTTATAGATTCCGATGCTTCAGTTCAGGTTCACTGTATCCCTCTGCCCTTCTTATTGACGATGAAACACTGAATTGCATCGGAATTAAATACAAAAGGCACAATGCCGACTTAAGTACAAGAACAGTGACTCTTCCTACTGTCTATGATTTGAAACATTCCTGTGACACTAGTTTTAGATTCCAACGCTTCACTTCAGGTTTACTGTATCCCTTGTACCTTCTTATTGACGATGAAACACAGAAATTGAATCGGAATTAAATACAAAAGGCGCAATGCCGTCTTAAGTACATGAAGACCGACTCTTAATACTGACTATGATTTGAACCATTCCTGTGACTCTAGTTATTGATTCCGATGCTTCACTTGAGGTTTACTGTATCCCTTTGACCTTCTTATTGACGATGAAACACAGAAATTGCATCGGAATTAAATACAAAAGGCAAAATGCCGCCTTACGTACAAGAAGACTAGCTCTTCCTACTGTCTATGTTTTGAACCATTCCTGTGACACTACTTTTGGATTCCGATGCTTTACTTCAGGTTTACTGTATCCCTCTGACCTTCTTATTGACGATATATCACAGAAATTGCACCGGAATTAAATACAAAAGGCACAACGCCGACTTAAGGACAAGAAGACTGACTCTTCTTACTGACTATGTTTTGAAACATTCCTGTGACACTAGTTATAGATTCCGATGCATCACTTCAGGTTTACTATATCCTTCTGACCTTCTTTTTGACGATGAAACACAGACATTGCATCGGAATTAAATACAAAAGCCACAATGCCGACATAAGTACAAGAAGACTATCTCTTCGTACTATGTTTTGACCATTCCTGTGACACTAGTTATAGATTCCGATGCTTTACTTCAGGTTTACTGTTTCCCTTGGACCTTCTTATTGACGATGAAACACAGAAATTGCATCGGAATTAAATTCAAAAGGCACAATGCCGACTTTAGTATAAGAAGACTGACTCTTCCTACAGTCTACGTTTTGAACCATTTCTGTGACACTAGTTATAGAGTCCGATGCTTCATTTCAGGTTTACTGTATACCTCTGACCTTCTTATTGACGATGAAACACAGAAATAGCAACGGAAATAAATACAAAATGCACAATGCCGACTTAAGTACAAAAAGACTGACTCTTCTTATTGTCTACGTTTGAACCATTCCTGTGAGACTAGTTATAGATTCCGATGCTTCACTTCAGGTTTGCTGTATCCCTCTGACCTTCTTATTGACGGTGAAACACAGAAATTGCATCGGAATTAAATACGAAAGCACAATGCCGACATAAGTACAAGAAGACTGACTCTTCTTACTGACTATGATTTAAACCATTTCTGTGACACTAGTTATAGATTCCGATGCTTCACTTCAGGTTTACTGTATCCCTTGGACATTCTTATTGACAATGAAACACAGAAATTGCATCGGAATTAAATGCAAATGGCACAATGCCGACTTAAGTACAAGGAGACTGACTCTTCTTACTGTCTATGTTTTGAATCTTTACTGTGATTCTAGTTATAGATTCTGGTGCTTCACTCCAGGTTTACTGTATCCCTTGGACCTTCTTATTGACGATGAAACACAGAAATTGCATCGGAATTAAATACAAAAGGCACAATGCCGACTTAGGGACAAGAAATCTGACTCTTCTTACTGACTATGTTTTGAACCATTCCTGTGACACTAGTTATAGATTCCGATGCTTCACTTCAGGTTTACTGTATCCCTCTGACCTTCTTATTGACGATGAAACACAGAAATTCCATCGGAATTAAATACAAAAGGCACAATGCCGACTTAAGTACAGGAAGACTGACTCTTCTTACTGTCTATGTTTGAACCATTCCTGTGACACTAGTTATAGATTCCGATGCTTGTCTCCAGGTTTACTGTATCCCTTGGACCTTCTCGTTGACGACGAAACACAGAAATTGCATCGGAATTAAATAGAAAAAGCACAATGCCAACTTAAGTACAAGAAGACTGACTCTTCTTACTGTCTACGTTTGAACCATTCCTGTGACGCTAGTTACAGATTCCGATGCTTCACTTCAGGTTCACTGTATCCCTCTGACCTTCTAATTGACGGTGAAACACAGAAATTGCATCGGAATTAAATACGAATGGCACAATACCGACATAAGTAAAAGAAGACTGACTCTTCTTACTGACTATGTTTGAACCAATCCTGTGACACTAGTTCTAGATTACGATGCTTCACTTCAGGTTTACTGTATCCCTTGGACCTTCTTATTGACGATGAAACACAGATATTGCATCGGAATTAAATACAAAAGGCACAATGCCGACTTAAGTACAAGAACAGTGACTCTTCCTACTGTCTAAGTTTTGAAACATTCCTGTGACACTAGTAATAGATTCCGATGCTTCACTTCAGGTTTACTGTATCCCTTGGACCTTCTTATTGACGATGAAACACAGAAATTGCATCGGAATTAAATACAAAAGGCACAATGCCGACTTAAGGACACGAAGACTGACTCTTCTTACTGACTATGTTTTGAACCATTCCTGTGACACTAGTTATGGATTACGATGCTTCACTTCAGGTTCAGTGTATCCCTCTGACCCTCTTATTGACAATGAAACACAGAAATTGCACCGGAATTAAATACAAAAGCACAATGCCGACTTAAGGACAAGAAGACTGACTCTTCTTGCTGACTTTGATTTGAACCATTCCTGTGTTACTAGTGATATATTCCGATGCCTCACTTCAGGTTTATTGTATCCCTCTGACCTTCTTATTGACGATGAATCACAGAAATTGCATCGGACTTAAATAGAAAAGGCACAATTTCGGCTTAAGTACAAGAAGACTGACTCTTCTTACTGTCTATGTTTTGAACCATTCCTGTGACACTAGTTATAGATTCCGATGCTTCAGTCCAGGGTTACTATATCCCTTGGACATTCTTATTGACGATGAAACACAGAAATTGCATCGGAATGAAATAGAAATGGCACAAAGCCGACTTAAGTACAAGAGGACTGACTCTTCTTACTGACTATGTTTTGAACCATTCCTGTGACACTAGTTATAGATTCCGATGCTTCACTTCAGGTTTACTGTATACCTTGGACCTTCTTATTGACGATGAAACACAGAAATTGCATCGGAATTAAATACAAACGGAAAAATGCCGACTTACGTACAAGAAGACTAGCTCTTCCTACTGTCTATGTTTTGAACCATTCCTGTGACACTACTTTTGGATTCCGATGCTTCACTTGAGGTTTACTGTATCCCTCTGACCTTCTTATTGACGATGAAACACAGATATTGCATCGGAATTTAATACAAAAGGCACAATGCCGACTTAAGTACAAGAAGACTGACTCTTCCTACAGTCTATGTTTTGTACCATTCCTGTGACACTAGTTATAGATTCCGAAGCATCACTTCAGGTTTAGTGTATCCCTCTGACCTTATTGCCGATGAAACACAGAAATTGCATCGGAATTAAATACAAAAGGCACAATGCCGACTTAAGGGCAAGAAGACTGACTCTTCTTATTGACTATGTTTTGAAACATTCCTGTGACACTAGTTATAGATTCCGATGCTTCACTTCAGGTTTACTATATCCCTCTGACCTTCTTTTTGACGATGAGACACAGACATTGCATCGGAATTAAATACAAAAGCCACAATGCCGACATAAGTACAAGAAGACTATCTCTTCGTACTGTCTATGTTTTGACCATTCCTGTGACACTAGTTATAGATTCCGATGCTTCAGTTCAGGTTTACTGTATCCCTCTGACCTTCTTATTGACGTTGAAACACTGAATTGCATCGGAATTAAATACAAAAGGCACAATGCCGACTTAAGTACAAGAACAGTGACTCTTCCTACTGTCTATGATTTGAAACATTCCTGTGACACTAGTTTTAGATTCCAACGCTTCACTTCAGGTTTACTGTATCCCTTGTACCTTCTTATTGACGATGAAACACAGAAATTGAATCGGAATTAAATACAAAATGCACAATGCCGTCTTAAGTACATGAAGACCGACTCTTAATACTGACTATGTTTTGAACCATTCCTGTGACACTAGTTATTGATTCCGATGCTTCACTTGAGGTTTACTGTATCCCTTGTACCTTCTTATTGACGATGAAACACTGAAATTGCATCGGAATTATATACAAAAGGCACAATGCCGTCTTAAGTACATGAAGTCCGACTCTTCTTATTGACAATTATTTGAACCATTCCTGTGACACTAGTTATAGATTCCGATTCTTCCCTCCAGGTTTATTGTATCCCTCTGACCTTCTTGTTGACGATGAATCACAGAAATTGCATCCGAATTAAATAGAAAAGCCACAATTTCGACTTAAGTACAAGAAGACTGCCTCTTCTTACTGTCTATGTTTGAACCATTCCTGTGACTCTAGTTATAGATTACGATGCTTCAGTCCAGGGTTACTATATCCCTTGGACATTCTTATTGACAATGAAATACAGAAATTGCATCGGAATTAAATAGAAAAAGCACAATGCCGACTTAAGTACAAGAAGACTGACTCTTCTTACTGTCTACGTTTGAACCATTCCTGTGACGCTAGTTACAGATTCCGATGCTTCACTTCAGGTTCACTGTATCCCTCTGACCTTCTAATTGACGGTGAAACACAGAAATTGCATCGGAATTAAATACGAAAGGCACAATACCGACATAAGTACAAGAAGACTGACTCTTCTTACTGACTATGTTTGAACCAATCCTGTGACACTAGTTGTAGATTACGATGCTTCACTTCAGGTTTACTGTATCCCTTGGACCTTCTTATTGACGATGAAACACAGATATTGCATCGGAATTAAATACAAAAGGCACAATGCCGACTTAAGTACAAGAACAGTGACTCTTCCTACTGTCTAAGTTTTGAAACATTCCTGTGACACTAGTAATAGATTCCGATGCTTCACTTCAGGTTTACTGTATCCCTTGGACCTTCTTAATGACGATGAAACACAGAAATTGCATCGGAATTAAATACAAAAGGCACAATGCCGACTTAAGGACACGAAGACTGACTCTTCTTACTGACTATGTTTTGAACCATTCCTGTGACACTAGTTATGGATTACGATGCTTCACTTCAGGTTCAGTGTATCCCTCTGACCCTCTTATTGACAATGAAACACAGAAATTGCACCGGAATTAAATACAAAAGCACAATGCCGACTTAAGGACAAGAAGACTGACTCTTCTTGCTGACTTTCATTTGAACCATTCCTGTGTTACTAGTGATATATTCCGATGCCTCACTTCAGGTTTATTGTATCCCTCTGACCTTCTCATTGACGATGAATCACAGAAATTGCATCGGACTTAAATAGAAAAGGCACAATTTCGACTTAAGTACAAGAAGACTGACTCTTCTTACTGTCTATGTTTTGAACCATTCCTGTGACACTAGTTATAGATTCCGATGCTTCAGTCCAGGGTTGCTATATCCCTTGGACATTCTTATTGACGATGAAACACAGAAATTGCATCGGAATGAAATAGAAAAGGCACAAAGCCGACTTAAGTACAAGAGGACTGACTCTTCTTACTGACTATGTTTTGAACCATTCCTGTGACACTAGTTATAGATTCCGATGCTTCACTTCAGGTTTACTGTATACCTTGGACCTTCTTATTGACGATGAATAACAGAAATTGCATCGGAATTAAATACAAACGGCAAAATGCCGACTTACGTACAAGAAGACTAGCTCTTCCTACTGTCTATGTTTTGAACCATTCCTGTGACACTACTTTTGGATTCCGATGCTTCACTTGAGGTTTACTGTATCCCTCTGACCTTCTTATTGACGATGAAACACAGATATTGCATCGGAATTTAATACAAAAGGCACAATGCCGACTTAAGTACAAGAAGACTGACTCTTCCTACAGTCTATGTTTTGTACCATTCCTGTGACACTAGTTATAGATTCCGAAGCATCACTTCAGGTTTAGTGTATACCTCTGACCTTATTGCCGATGAAACACAGAAATTGCATCGGAATTAAATACAAAAGGCACAATGCCGACTTAAGGGCAAGAAGACTGACTCTTCTTATTGACTATGTTTTGAAACATTCCTGTGACACTAGTTATAGATTCCGATGCTTCACTTCAGGTTTACTATATCCCTCTGACCTTCTTTTTGACGATGAAACACAGACATTGCATCGGAATTAAATACAAAAGCCACAATGCCGACATAAGTACAAGAAGACTATCTCTTCGTACTGTCTATGTTTTGACCATTCCTGTGACACTAGTTATAGATTCCGATGCTTCAGTTCAGGTTTACTGTATCCCTCTGACCTTCTTATTGACGATGAAACACTGAATTGCATCGGAATTAAATACAAAAGGCACAATGCCGACTTAAGTACAAGAACAGTGACTCTTCCTACTGTCTATGATTTGAAACATTCCTGTGACACTAGTTTTAGATTCCAACGCTTCACTTCAGGTTTACTGTATCCCTTGTACCTTCTTATTGACGATGAAACACAGAAATTGAATCGGAATTAAACACAAAAGGCACAATGCCGTCTTAAGTACATGAAGACCGACTCTTAATACTGACTATGTTTTGAACCATTCCTGTGACACTAGTTATTGATTCCGATCGATGCTTCCACTTGAGGTTTACTGTATCCCTTGTACCTTCTATTGACGATGAAACACTGAAATTGCATCGGAATTATATACAAAAGGCACAATGCCGTCTTAAGTACATGAAGTCCGACTCTTCTTATTGACAATTATTTGAACCATTTCTGTGACACTAGTTATAGATTCCGATTCTTCCCTCCAGGTTTATTGTATCCCTCTGACCTTCTTGTTGACGATGAATCACAGAAATTGCATCCGAATTAAATAGAAAAAGCCACAATTTCGACTTAAGTACAAGAAGACTGCCTCTTCTTACTGTCTATGTTTGAACCATTCCTGTGACTCTAGTTATAGATTACGATGCTTCAGTCCAGGGTTACTATATCCCTTGGACATTCTTATTGACAATGAAATACAGAAATTGCATCGGAATTAAATAGAAAATGCACAAAGCCGACTTAAGTACAAGAAGACTGACTCTTCTTACTGACTATGTTTTGAACCATTCCTGTGACACTAGTTATTGATTCCGATGCTTCACTTCAGGTTTACTGTATACCTTGGACCTTCTTGTTGTCGATGAAACACAGAATTGCATCTTAATTAAATACAAAAGGCAAAATGCCGACTTACGTACAAGAAGACTAGCTCTTCCTACTGTCTATGTTTTGAACCATTCCTGTGACACTACTTTTGGATTCCGATGCTTTACTTCAGGTTAACTGTATCCTCTGACCTTCTTATTGACGATGAAAACACAGAAATTGCATCGGAATTTAATACAAAAGGCAAAATGCCGACTTAAGTACAAGAAGACTGACTCTTCCTACAGTCTATGTTTTGTACCATTCCTGTGACACTAGTTATAGATTCCGATGCATCACTTCAGGTTTAGTGTATCCCTCTGACCTTATTGCCGATGAAACACAGAAATTGCACCGGAATTAAAATACAAAGGCACAATGCCGACTTAAGGACAAGAAGACTGATTCTTCTTACTGACTATGTTTTGAAACATTCCTGTGACACCAGTTATAGATTGCGATGCATCACTTCAGGTTTACTATATCCCTCTGACCTTCTTTTTGACGATGAAACACAGACATTGCATCAGAATTAAATACAAAAGCCACAATGCCGACATAAGTACAAGAAGACTATCTCTTCGTACTGTCTATGTTTTGACCATTCCTGTGACACTAGTTATAGATTCCGATGCTTCACTTCAGGTTTACTGTATCCCTTGGACATTGTTATTGACAATGAAACACAGAAATTGCATCGGAATTAAATGCAAATGGCACAAAAGCCGACTTAAGTACAAGGAGACTGACTCTTCTTACTGTCTATGTTTTGAATCTTTACTGTGATTCTAGTTATAGATTCTGGTGCTTCACTCCAGGTTTACTGTATCCCTCTGACCTTCTTATTGACGATGAAACACAGAAATTCCATCGGAATTAAATACAAAAGGCACAATGCCGACTTAAGTACAGGAAGACTGACTCTTCTTACTGTCTATGTTTGAACCAATCCTGTGACACTATTTAAAGATTCCGATGCTTCACTGCAGGTTTACTGTATCCCTCTGGCCTTCTTATTGACGGTGAAACACAGAAATTGCATCGGAATTAAATACGAAAGGCACAATGCCGACTTAACTACAAGAAGACTGACTCTTCTTTCTGTCTATGTTATGAACCATTCCAGTGACAACTAGTTATAGATTCCGATGCTTCTCTCCAGGTTTACTGTATCCCTTGGACCTTCTTATTGACGATGAAACACAGAAATTGCATCGGAATTAAATACAAAATGCACAATGCCGACTTAAGGACAAGAAGACTGACTCTTCTTGCTGACTTTGATTTGAACCATTCCTGTGTTACTAGTGATATATTCCGATGCCTCACTTCAGGTTTATTGTATCCCTCTGACCCTCTTATTGACGATGAATCACAGAAATTGCATCGGACGTAAATAGAAAAGGCACAATTTCGACTTAAGTACAAGAAGACCTGACTTCTTCTTACTGTCTATGTTTTGAACCATTCCTGTGACACTAGTTATAGATTCCGATGCTTCAGTCCAGGGTTACTATATCCCTTGGACATTCTTATTGACGATGAAACACAGAAATTGCATCGGAATGAAATAGAAAAGTCACAAAGCCGACTTAAGTACAAGAAGACTGACTCTTCTTACTGGCTATGTTTTTGAACCATTCCTGTGACACTAGTTATAGATTTCGATGCTTCCCTTCAGGTTTACTGTATACCTTGGACCTTCTTATTGACGATGAAACACAGAAATTGCATCGGAATTAAATACAAACGGCAAAATGCCGACTTACGTACAAGAAGACTAGCTCTTCCTACTGTCTATGTTTTGAACCATTCCTGTGACACTACTACTTTTGGATTCCGATGCTTCACTTGAGGTTTACCTGTATCCCTCTGACCTTCTTATTGACGATGAAACACAGAAATTGCATCGGAATTTAATACAAAAGGCACAATGCCGACTTAAGTACAAGAAGACTGACTCTTCCTACAGTCTATGTTTTGTACCATTCCTGTGACACTAGTTATAGATTCCGAAGCATCACTTCAGGTTTAGTGTATCCCTCTGACCTTATTGCCGATGAAACACAGAAATTGCACCGGAATTAAATACAAAAGGCACAACGCCGACTTAAGGACAAGAAGAGTGACTCTTCTTACTGACTATGTTTTGAAACATTCCTGTGACACTAGTTATAGATTCCGATGCATCACTTCAGGTTTACTATATCCTTGTGACCTTCTTTTTGACGATGAAACACAGAAATTGAATCGGAATTAAATACAAAAGGCACAATGCCGTCTTAAGTACATGAAGACCGACTCTTAATACTGACTATGTTTTGAACCATTCCTGTGACACTAGTTATTGATTCCGATGCTTCACTTGAGGTTTACTGTATCCCTTTGACCTTCTTATTGACAATGAAACACAGAAATTGCATCGGAATTAAATATACAAAAGGCACAATGCCGACTTAAGTACAAGAACAGTGACTCTTCCCACTGTCTATGATTTGAAACATAACTGTGACACTAGTTTTAGATTCCGACGCTTCACTTCAGGTTTACTGTATCCCTTGTACCTTCTTATTGACGATGAAACACTGAAATTGCATCGGAATTATATACAAAAGGCACAATGCCGTCTTAAGTACATGAAGACCGACTCTTCTTATTGACAATTATTTGAACCATTCCTGTGACACTAGTTATAGATTTCGATGCTTCATTTCAGGTTTACTGTATCACTTGGACGTTCTTATTGACGATGAAGCACAGAAATTGAATCGGAATTAAATACGAAATGCACAATGCCGACTTAAGTACACGAAGACTGACTCTTCTTACTGTCAATGCTTTGAACCATTCCTGGGCCACTAGTTATAGATTCCGATGCTACACTCCAGGTTTACTGTATCCCTTGTACCTTCTTATTGACGATGAAGCACAGAAACTGCATCGGAATTAAATACAAAAGGCACAATGCCGACTTAAGTACCAGAACATTGACTCTTCACTACTGTCTATGTTTTGAATCATTCCTGTGACACTAGCTATAGATTCCGATGCTTCACTTCAGGTGTGCTGTATCCCTTGGACCTTCTTATTGACCATGAAACACAGAAATTGCATCGGAAGTAAATACAAAATGCAAAATCCTTGCTCAAGTACACGAAGACTGACTCTTCTTACTGTCTATGTTTCGAACCATTCCTGTGACTCTAGTTATAGATTACGATGCTTCAGTCCAGGGTTACTATATCCCTTGGACATTCTTATTGACAATGAAACACAGAAATTGCATTGGAATTAAATAGAAAATGCACAAAGCCGACTTAAGTACAAGAAGACTGACTGTTCTTACTGACTATGTTTTGAACCATTCCTGTGACACTAGTTATAGATTCCGATGCTTCACTTCAGGTTTACTGTATACCTTGGACCTTCTTATTGTCGATGAAACACAGAAATTGCATCGGAATTAAATACAAAAGGCAAAATGCCGACTTACGTACAAGAAGACTAGCTCTTCCTACTGTCCTATGTTTTGAACCATTCCTGTGACACTACTTTTGGATTCCGATGCTTTACTTCAGGTTTACTGTATCCCTCTGACCTTCTTATTGACGATGAAACACAGAAATTGCATCGGAATTGAATACGAAAGGCACAATGCCGACTTAAGGGCAAGAAGACTGACTCTTCTCACTGACTTTGTTTTGAACCATTAGTGTGACACTAGTTATAGATTCCGAAGCTTCACTTCAGGTTTACTGTATCCCTTGGACGTTCTTATTGACGATGAAACACAGAAATTGCATCGGAATTAAATACAAAAGGCACAATGCCAAACTTATGTACAAGAAGACTCACTCTTCTTACTGTCTACGTTTGAACCATTCCTGTGACACTAGTTATAGATTCCGATGCTTCACTTCATTTTTACTGTATCCCTCTGACCTTCTTATTGACGGTGAAACACAGAAATTGCATCGGAATTAAATACAAAAGGCACAATGCCGACTTATGTACGAGAAGACTCACTCTTCTTACTGTCTACGTTTGAACCATTCCTGTGACACTAGTTATAGATTCCGATGTTTCACTTCAGGTTAACTGTATCCCCCTGACCTTCTTATTGACGGTGAAACACAGAAATTGCATCAGAATTAAATATGAAGGGCACA